>NW_017386107.1:192764-196615 GCF_000237925.1 Schistosoma mansoni | reverse complement strand
TTTGATGAGACCTGATAAAATGCAGTCTTTCGGTAGCACTGAACAACAATGTCAGGATGTTTCGGATGTGTTTCTCCCCCTCGAAATGCAAGTTGTTGCTTCAGGACTGGCCTGCGTCAACACCTGAGCTAAGGATAGGGAGTGAAGTAGTCGAACGCGTCGACAGCTTCACTTATCTTGGAAGTCTGACCCGCCCTAATGGGTTGGTGTCTGACATCTCTGCATGGATTCAAAAAGCCCGTCTGGCTTTTGCCAACTTGCGTGACCTATGGAAATTATGATAGATTTATAGCACTAGTTTGACTTATCAACTTCTTCAGAAATAGATTCTATCCGTTAAGTAATCATACAGATTAGTGAATATCAGTTCGAGAATTATATACATTACTGTTATATCCCGACGAGAATGATGAAATAACGTTGAGAACTATTTGAGTTTAAGCGCTCGAGCGCGAGACTGATAGGTCCTCGGTTTGATTCTCACGAGGCAGGATAGTGGATGCACCCTGCTAAGGAGTCCCATACTAGAACGAAACGGTCGTCCAGTGCTTCCAGGTTTTCCATGGCGGTCTAGCTTCAGGTGACTCATGAATTCAACTATAAAATTACATATATTGTTAGTGTTCCTCTTATTACAAGCTTCATCTCGACCCATAGACTATTACTTTACGATTTACCATACCCTGTCTATTAATTACTGCCTCTCACATTCACAACCACATTTGGCCAAATCTTGTACAAATGTTATTTTCTATTTTATGGTACGATGTGGTCTGTCTGGTTGGTATATAAACTCAGTATGTTTGAATTATAACGATTCATACCACAGAGACTGTTCTGGAGTTAGCTGGCTGGTCTAGGCAGATGCAAGACCGATACGTAATCTGGACTGCTCATACGGTTTCCATGTGTCACTGTTCTAATCGATAATTCACTGCTCTCTGATTGGCGGTCTTATCACGTCATACGTTAGCAAGGCATCCACTCGGCCACAAGTTATAACATTTACAATTAAATTATTCTGTTCCATTTTGATATGTTCATACCAAAGGTACCAATATGATATGAATGCACAAAATGTTTATTTGTTTAATCTTCTACTTCGATAACGATCGATATTGTAAATGGCCAAATATCCTAATCCATCACTCTCATCATTGTTTTCTTTTATAACTTGATCATGATTATGCGAATTATGACTAGTAGCATAATCTAAGACACGCGTTTACGATTAGTCAACTAAGTATACTTGAATTCTGTTTTTGATGTTTACACCGAGACTTGAATCCATTGCCTCTCGCTTCAAATGTCTAAGATGTTATACACAAGGAATGAGGAAACTCTAGTCCCTTACATCAACAACAAAATAACTTAAACCAATACTATCAATGGTATAACGATGAATACAGTCCAATGAGTTTAAGTCAAGAGAATCCTAATTGTTTGATTCACATATTTATAATTCTCGTTTTATTCGCTGAAAAATTGATTGACCATTGGATGGTGATCAATGTCATGTATGTTAGATTCTTCTAAATGCAGATGGAATTCGCCATGAAGCATCAATTTCCTTAAGATTACAGGTACATCTTGCTGACGAGTGCCAAGTTGCAAGAAGCCTAGTTCCAGGATTTCTTGTTGACTACCTTCAACCACCGTCTTGATTCCCATTATATTAAAACACATTTATATGAATGAAGAATATATTTTACAATAATTTAATCCAAAATATTAGCCAGATTTATGGTCAAAGTAGATTATTTCAATATTTCAGGAACCCATTGAGTCCCTTCAATGAATAGGAATATACTTGAATGTGAATTGTTTTAATCTTTATCAATATTCTATCCATATTGTAATCTGGTATTATTTTACTTGAATCTTCCCATTGATGTTTAGAACCGCAAGTGATCAATCTCTTATTGACATATATGCACACTGTGAGGATTGCGTCAATATTGTCTAAAGTTACAAGTGTTATAAGCTTATAGTGCCGCGATTCGTTAATCGTTTACTTCGATAACCGTTATAATTCTAATCTTAATGGTGCGTAAAATCAGAAGACAAAGGATAGCAGCAACTACAGTTTATTGTCGAATAACTCAGGTCAGAAAGCTGACAACACCTGAGCGAATATCAACGAGCGAGTGAGCGCCAAGCGAGAGAGCGAGTGAACAGGCAAACAAGCGAAGGAAACGAACGAGGCAAATAGCAAGCAATTACATAGGTAATTTATAGTCGAATTGAATAAGGGCACAGCAAAACAAAACAAAGGCTGATAATAGTATTTGCGTAAATACACATATGGGAAAGGAGTATGAGTCATCGAATGATATTTAAGCAGTCAAGATTTTGGATAGAGTGTCATGTGCTCTAGTGGTATAGCAGTGCAAAGAATATGGAAATTGTTACTATCCGAATGACAATGTCTGTTAAGTAAGTTATAAAAAGGGCTTAACCAAAATTGACTAGAATCGAAATTGATTGTAGGATGGTTGCTATAAGCTAGTTAAGTGAATAACGTGATGGCGTTTGAAGTGAACAGTAATTGGTTTGAGTTCGAGAATGAACATCAACTCGGGGATGCAGTTACATCGAACTGACGAGTTCCAAATAGGACGAAACACGCGTCCTATGTTCTATTGTTAGCCACTATCGATTTTTACTTATAATGTACTCAATTTGATTATAGAGTTGGCAACTGACAAACTGGTTGACTGATTAAATGAATGAATAAGAAACTTCAGTCATGTCACAATATAAACTATAAAACCTATATATAAACCCTATAAACCATGTAAAAAAAAACTTCAATTTGTTGCTGAAATAATCTCAATGATTAAAATTTAAATAAAACTAGGGTTCCACCCAAATGCCCTGGTACGGCCGAGAGTGGAGAGGCCCCACCCTCTTTCACGAAATGCTCTCATAAGGACACGCGTATACAGCCTCTTCCAGGGAAGTCCTACTCACTGCCTTCTCATGGCATTACTGTTGTTTACGAAATTGAGAGGACGAAAAGCGAATGTCCGATGCTTTAACCGGGTTGGTGAACACGAAAAATCCACCTAGGGGAGTTGGGAAACCCTGATTCTAAACCAATGCTGCACATGGGCTCCAGTATCCAGAGGGAACAAATGACGTATGAATCAATCGTTGTTCACCGACTACCATGAGAATGCATATCCTTACGATGTTTCATTGCCTTATGGATAAGAACTATAGGTCGAAGGCTACGGATGTGGGTCCCTAAGAAAACCACCTGCATCAGTCTATTCACCTAGACAGTATCATAGCCCTCATACAATTAAAATGAAGTGATAACTATTTGTGTGGCGCATATATATCTGGTGTCCCTTTGTACCAATATTTATGTGTTTAAATAGATAAATAGATAATCCCCCCTATGAGCTTATCCAAACTTTACGTAATTACCTAATCATTATTATTACTTTTGATATGAAATTGTATATAATTGAAAAACGGAAGCAAAGGAAATAGATTATGCTCAACTTCTTCAAGAAAAACTTAATTTCATTGAATCATTATAAACTTCATTGAAATCACAAACCAATTTAAGTTAGACAACTACTAAACACTTAAAAGTATTGGAAAAACCGTTTAATTCATGTATGAAGCTCTTTAACAATACGCTACCATAGCCACATATAACCAGGAAATCGAAATGCCAGACACTTGATCTTGAACACGACTTACATCTGATTTGGATAGATTCCTGATATTAATACAGTTCAACATTATCCTACAATATCACTGTTTATTAGTTCTTGTATGAAGCTCTTTAGAAACACATTACCACAGTCACACAACCAGGGAATTGAAACTCCAGA
>NW_017386107.1:138715-192564 GCF_000237925.1 Schistosoma mansoni | reverse complement strand
CTTACATCTGATTTGGATAGATTCCTGATAATTATAAAGTTTAACATTGAAATTATGAGTCAATTGAAGCTAGACCACCATGTAAAACCTGAAAGCACTGGACGTCCATTTCGTCCCATTGTGAGACTTCTCAGCTGTCTAGTGCTTCCAGGTTTTTTATGGTGGTCTAGCTTCAATTGACTCATGATTTCAACTATATAAAATTACTAAAATCTCTACCAACCCCCCTTCTGATCTTAAATATAAATAAAAAGAATAATTATGTAATTAAATTGTAATATTCATTTAATGAAATCTTTTATTTAAATGTTAAAGAATGTAGGAACTTCCAAAGGTTGAGATCAAATCAAATCGGATTTTCCTTTTCTTTCTTCCAACTTCAATCCGGTTCATTGATTCATCAAAGAAATCATGGATTGAGATTTCTTGTATAATCCATTTCCATGATTGGATCAAAACCAGAAACTTCCTATAGAATTGAAATATATAAATATAGATATAAACGACAAATGTATTACGTCGAAATAGTTCATAATCTATCATGTTCGATGTTTGAAGAGAGTATTTCTGGCAACCGAACGAGTATGGTGCAACACTCCATTTGCACAGGAGACCACAGGTCACTTAGGCAACCGCCTTGTAGGATGCCAGTACACTATCAACTGCGACTACATATAATGATAAAAGATATGCTAGATAAGAATATTATAGTCCCGTCATCATCCCCCTGGGCATCACTTATTGTCCTGGTGAAAAAGAAAGATTCCTCTCTACGACTCTGTATAGACTACCGACACCTTAATGCTATAACTAAGCGTGACTCTTTCCCACTTCCGCGAATCGATGCTATATTAGACGCCTTGAATGGCGCATGTTGGTTTTCGACGTTAGACCTAGCATCGGGGTACTGGCAAGTGGAAGTCAGACCATAAGATAGAAAGAAAACCACATTTGTAGTGTCAAATGGTTTATACGAATTCCAAGTAATGACTTTCGAATGCCCCAGCTACTTTCCAAAGACTAATACAAACAGTTTTACGAGACATAGTACACCATAAATGTTTGATTAATCTTGATGACATTATTGTGTATGGTAGAACATCAAACATCAATCATTAATTATAAGCAAAGATGGGTAGTGGCTAGCAGTAGAATCCAGGACGCATGTTTCATCCTATCTGGGACTCGTCAGCTGGATGTGCCTGCATCTCAGAGTTGATGTTCACTCTGGGACTCGAACCCAGTAACGTTCGCTTCAAACGCCATCGCGTTATCCACTCAACTACTGATTCCTGATAGGCTATATTGAGGCCGTACGCTCATTATGCACATATGCTCAATAAGAGACTCATCAATTGCAGTCCTAAACATTAATGAGAAGATTCAACCAAACAATACTAAGTGAATTTAAACTTCACCCAATTGCACAAGCAAGTGTCTATCAGGACTCAGTTGCTGAGTGGATAACGCGATGGTGTTTGAAGCAAACGTTACTGGGTTTAAGTCCCAGAGTAAACAACAACTCTGAGATGCAGGTACATCCAGCTGACGAGTCCCGAATAGGACGAAACGTACGTTCTGTATTGCACTGCTAGCCAGTATCCATCTTTGCTAATAATGAGTTGTACATTCCATGAGTGTTTGTTACTTGAGATATTGATACAGTATTCATACAGTATTATAAAGAACGAAAAAACAATAGAATATACCTACTCTTGGATAGACACCTTCATCAATACTGAATTCTTTAGATCGAATTTCTAACTTTTCAATTATTTCAGCCATTCTGGTTGTTTGTAGTTTGGTTTCTTTGTCAATAGATGTTAGTCTGAAATTTTATATGCATGGAAACAACAATGTCTGTTATGATGCATATTGATCAAATGCTAAATGCATGTAGAGATAGAACTTCGTAAAAAAAACAAAAAACATTCAGTACAGTAATTTCGAAGTTAGACATTAACACCGTTAGATGCCAACTCAGTGGTCTAGAGGTTAAGCGCTCGTGAGCGAGACTGATAGGTCCTGGTTTTGAATTTTGCGTGGCGGGATCATGGGTGAGCATTGTTGAGGAGTCTCACAATAGGAAGAGACGGCTGTCCAGTGCTTCCAGGTCTTGCTTTAATTGACTCATGAATTCAACTATAAAATTACTAAAATCCTTACAAAACCTTTCTGATTCAGTACAGTGTTAGTCACAAGAATAAAGAAGTGTCCACATCGATGAAAAACATCACATATTAATACATATAACTGAGGGCAAAAGCATGTTTACCTCAACTGCGTATATTACAGCAGTTGGTCACTGGGATATTTGATACAGTTCGATTTATTCCTTGTTCACTTTGTAAGAGATATACAAATTCTATGTCTTCTTTATGATAACCTGTTGTGACATGCGGTGCCTGAAAACTGATACTAATACACAATGAGCTACGTGCTAACCATTTAAATGACTACTTGATAGAGAACACATATACCCCTTAGGAAATTGATCCAGATTTTACAATAGATTCTCAACTACAATCAAAACCATAATGTTGGTACTATTTTATCCTTAATCGTTTATCAACTTTCCAGCTTCATTATGTTTAATTATTATTTGATCATTTAAATATTGGTACAAAGGGGGCACTGAATGCATATGCGCTACACAAGTCACTTGATTTGTGTGTGGGTTGGGATATTGCCCGAGTGAAAAGACCGAAACAGGTGGTTTTCTTAGGGATCCACACCACGATCCTTCAACCTAAAGGTCTGATCCACATGGCGATGGGGCGATGTCAGAAGATGTAGTCTCATGGTAGTCGGTGACCAACAATTGGTTCATATGATATTTGTTCCCTCAGGATATTGGAGCACATGTGTACCAATGGTTTTTAATGAAAGTTTTCCAACTCCTCTAGGTGGACCCTATGTGTTCATCAACCAGGTTAGAGCGCCGGACATTCGCTTTTCGTCCTCTAAATTCGTAAACGACGCCCTCGAGGCGAGAAGTCAGTGAGTAACGCTTCTATGTCAGTGGCTGTATATGAGTGTTCATGTGAGAGCATTTGGAGAGGGAGAGCTGATTCTCTTCACACTCGGCCGTACCAGAGCATTTAGGAGCTTAGTACCATCTTAAATTGAGCACGAACAATGAATTTTGTTTACATATCTCAGTTGGACAATTTGATGTCATCTTCGTCATTATTTAAACTCTTCTATGAAAAGTATTTGTTGCCTGAAAAAGTACGCAGTTTAGTAGTCATTAAATATATATTGAAAGACACTGATTTCAAACGATCAGGAGTTGCTAATATTAAGATGACAAAACTTATTTTAGAGTAATAAACTTGTTGATTATTTCAAAAAGCCTGGAAGCACTGGACGGCCGTTTCGTCCTATTATGGGACTCCTCAGCAGTGCGTATCCACGATCCCGCTATCACGAGATTCGAACCCAGGTCCTACAAGTCTCGCGCCAGAGTGCGGGATCGTGGATGCGCACTACTGAGGAATCCCATAATAAAACGAAACGGCCGTCCAGTGCTCCCAGGTTTTCCATGGTGGTCTAGCTTCAATTGACTGATGATTTCAACTATGAAAATACTAAATTCTCCACAAAACCCCTTCTGATCTATTTCAGAAAGATTTTATAATGTTATCAAGTCGCCTTTTTGCTGATATTTTACGTGATTAGATTATACTACTTGTTAACTAAAAAGTAGTCTGATGATGTAACAGTTATTTACAGACCTTGTTGGTTGCAGAAAGTGTTCCGTTTTGGGTCACAACAGTTTTATCTAACCAGCAAACATAGTTCATCCTTCATATATAGCAAAACTGTTCCCTGATTCTATATTCATATTGCTATTAGTGGTCTTATCCTTTCTTTTTCCGTTGAAGAATCTCATTACCTTATAGACTGAGTATTCTCCAGAAGTAGAAGTCCTCAAGTCAAAGTTATTTCACTAAATTTGAACTTAGTTACTGTTATAATTTCAGGATTAGATTATTTCTGAGATGAAACGCATCGTAATTTAGCTCACTCTCATTTTCATTATCAGTTACATGTGTAAAACAAATTTCTTTGATCCGTTCGTGGAGGTCAATGATAACTAATGTGGCAATTAATATGGATACATAGAATGTCAGGACAACATAGCTGACCGGGATGGTCACTCCAATAGCATTGGAAATCAGAAAATACAACCTGTCTCTCTGGATTAAACGAAACGCATTAGACACAATCTAGACAGAAAAGTACAACTTCAAGAGAGATGTTATTGTATTATCATCACCGAGAATAAAATCCCTTACATACACAAGGAGTTTCACTGATGTTATCCAAAGAAGCACGAGAAGTGCTTATTGGATGGATTGTCAGGGCACAGTTCAAAACAAAAAATAACAGGATTATAATGAACATCAACCAGTGCTACTCGCCAACCGATGGTAGCTGGAAATATGATAACAATATCCTTAGCCGACAACGACTGGCAGTAAGAAACGAATATGATGAGAAACTAGCATATCTATCTACTTTTTTAATATAGTCATGGATAAGTGAGCTTCACAAGACACTAGGGAAAAATAGGTTAGCCTCGTATACCCAAATAACAAAGCCAAAATGTTTATGTGAGACGTAACGAAAAAAGAAGAGAGGTCATATAGATTCATCATCTTTTGATGGTGGCCAAGAGAAAATTCAAACTATAAAAGGAATGAATGTCCGAACAAGTATCACCACAAAAGTTTAATATAACCTTCCCTCTAGATAATAACAAGCTCAGTGAGTTCAAGATAGTTTTCAGCAACAGGTTTCAAGTCATTCAAAACTTACTAGAAGAGAAGGAAATCGCTATCAAGAACAAATGAAAGTAAATTAACGAAGTAAACATTTCTGCATATCAAGAAGAACTGCGTCCCAAGAAGGAAGAAACATTAGGATTGGGTTTCCTTCGACATTCTGGTCAAGATTAAAAAATGAATAAAAACAAGAAGACAGCAGTTAACAACAGCCGAATAAGAACAGAGACGGCCAACCTACAGACCAAATTTACAAAATAAAACTAACGAGTGGGGAAGAGCACTGGAGACGACCAGCATAAATATGTAGGAGACTTGTCAACTACAGCAGAAAACGCCGTAAGAGAACAAAACATTTAGAAAACTGCAATAAACAACCAATAAGACAACAGGGAAATGTAACAGACTAGAGTGATCAGTCAGGAACAAAGAAAACGAACCAGTCACTGAGGTTAAAGAGCAAAAGAACTGATGGTTAAAGCACTTTGAAGAACTCTTGAATAAACCAGGGTGAATTGGCAAATAGATCGCACCTCACTGACAGTATGATAAATCAGCAAGACCAATAGACATAAATGTTAATGCACCTAGATCAGACACCACACCAGCCGACGTATTGAAGCCATATTGGGTAGTAACTGCGAAGATGTTCCACGTTCTCTTCCGAAAGGTTTAAGAAGAACAAATACCGACAGACTTCATCAAGATACCTAGTAAATACAGTCATAGTAAATGTGTGAACTAAAAAGGCAGCACACTATTGTCAGAGCCAGGCAAAGTTTTCCACAGAATGTTGCCGAAGCGTACGAAGAATTTAATAGACCCTTAACTTAGAGGCAATAAGCAAGATTTCGTAAAGAATAACCTTATCCTCTCCAGACTGCAACATAAAGTACCATTGCTGAACAAGAAACTGAATGAAACTGCCCACTATACATCGATTCGCTTAATTATCGGATAGTATTGAACAGAGTGAATAAAAAACCTTGTGGAATCTTCAACATTACAGAGTACCTAGGAAGATCGTCGCTATCATAAGTAATTGAATCCCATAGTTATGCATGAAATTTTAACAACCATAATAATAGTTGTAAGCAAAGATGTCTAGTGGCTAGCAGTGGAATCCAAGACTCGCATTTCGTCCTATTTGTGACTCGTCAGCTGGATGTACCTTCATCTCAGAGTTGATGTTCACTCTGGGATTAATGTTATATCGAGACAATACGCACAGTATGCACATATGCCAATTAGAGACTGACCAGTTGCAGTCCTAACACATCGATGGGAAGATTCAAACAAACAATACTAAATGAACATAATGATAGTTGTTCATAAATTTCTCACTTTTTAATTGTTTCTTTAAGATACTTTTGTATTAGATTCTCTTCATATGTCATTTCAGATCCAGATTTATCTAAGAAT
Source organism: Schistosoma mansoni (assembly GCF_000237925.1). Lineage (NCBI taxonomy): Eukaryota > Metazoa > Platyhelminthes > Trematoda > Strigeidida > Schistosomatidae > Schistosoma > Schistosoma mansoni. The sequence goes on along the minus strand of NW_017386107.1, from coordinate 186,352 downwards.
CCCTATTGAAGTGAAAAACAGAAAACAGTTCCAATCTAAAAGTAGAAATCTACAACTAGGATATACAAAGTGAGGATAATAACAATAATAATAAATGTGCTCTGAAGAGTCCCATACGAGGACGAAACAGTTATTCAGTGCTTCCAGGTTTTCCATGGTGATCTAGCTTCAATTGACTCATGAATTCAACTACTAAACTTCTTTAATATCCACAAAACCCCTATCTGACTAAAATGTGTTCATCATTTGTGGATATTACGTAATTTGTGCTATACCACTTATCTATTTCAAGGAATAATGAACCAGCAGAAATCAATATTGAGAAATAGATTGGTAATTTGCGTTCATCAAAAGAAATCAATATTAAGATTAGTCTCTAAACATAAACATGTTCAATTCAAACGTATAACAGAAAAAAACTGGGCGTTGTGTGGTTCTCCAGCAAAACGGGATCGAGCTGTACTGTTTGCACTGTCACGTGAAAGTCTGGATGGTGTCTGGTTCTCCTGAAAACCAATACAAAATTACCTTGACCCACAAGGGTATATTATATAATAATATAGCCTTCTCTTGTCAGGCATTTCACATTGACTGGTGTTACATACTACTTATGTTGAAAGATATAAGTTATATATATCGCAGATTATCCTTAAACAAATTAACTATTCAATTGTCGCTTAACAATTCATACATTATGGACATAGTCATTATAAGTAGCTGAATAATATCAGGAACATTTTTATATTATTCCATTAAACATATAACTAGATCAGTTTTGTGGATATTATAGCAATTTCAATAGTTGGGATCATGAGTCATTTGAAGCTAGACCACCGGGCCTGTTGTGAGATAGTAACTCACTGAACACAATGGTGTATGTGTCGCTCAATTTCATGGATTAGTTGAAGTTAGACATTAACACCGTTAGATGCTGGCCAACTCAGTGGCTCAGGGGTTAAGCGCTCTCACGCGAAACCGATAGGTCCTGATTTCGAATCTCATGAGTCGGGATTGTGGATGCGCACTACTGAGGAGTCCCATAATAAGACGAAACGGCCGTCCAGCACTTCCAGGATTTCCATGGTGATCTCGCTTCAATTAACTCATCTCTTTAAAAGTATTTACTTACTGTAGTTTTATTTAATTTAGTTTTTTTCTTCCAATTGGATTGATATAATTTAGAACGAAATATTCTTGTTAATTTTGGTTCTAAATCAGCTAACCAATAGACTTGTTGTGAAATTAAATGTTGAAAAGCACTTCTTCGAACATTTTCAATATCACCAACAGCTAAACCAATCTGAATTATTATAAATAAAGAATATAATATAATAAGACTGATGTTATATACTACTTATATGTTGAAAGATATAAGTAGTATACACTACACCAAATAAAACATCACAGAAGTACATTAGTAATAATGTGCTCAACACTACTGATTAATCAAAGTTGAAATCATGAGTCAATCTAATCTAGACCACCATGGAAAACATGGAAGTACTGGACGTCCATTTCGTCCTATTATGGGACTCCTCAGCAGTGCACATCCACGATTCCGCACTCGCGAGATTTGAATCCAGGACCCACCAGTCTCGAGCCTGAGCCGTTAACCGATAGACCACTGAGTTGGCATCTAACGGTGTTAATGTCTAACTTCAACCAATCCACGAAATTTTGAGCAACCATCCACCAATTGTCTTCAGTGAGTTGTTATCTCACAACAGACGTGGTTTGAACTCCACTGCTCACTGCTTCCCACTAGAACTCCAGGACATGTATCTTGAAGTCAGTCGCTGGTGAGCATATGATTATAGATCAGAAGGGGTTTTGTGGAGGCTTCAATATTTTTCAAAGTTGATTAACTTAATAGATATTACTGTTTTTTAGTCTCTGATATATATTCCCTTAAGTATCAGTATAGAGTTATGGCGATTGTTGAGTTCTATTTAATTGATATCATGAACTGATCAATGGTAGACTACCATTGAAAACTTGGAATCACTGAAAAGCCGTTTCGTCCTACTGTGGAACTCCTTAACAGTGCGCATGTACTATCCCGCACATGGGACTCGTCCAGTACTTTTAAGTTTTTGATAGTGGTCAAACATTGATCGTTTCTTGATCGTAATAAAATTCTCTTAAGTGATCGAACTTCTTCAGTTAGTCATACTGTGAGTTTTTATATTCAATTCAAGTATATATACGTATGAATATTGACTTTTAATATGATTTTCAACGATTCAGATCATTTGGTTATTGATATTTTGACTGAAATTCGATCAATCCTGATTGGATTATATACTGAATATAATAGATCAGATATGGCTATCAGTGTAACATGTCAGACCAGTTCAAGATAGGACAAAACTAGCATTCTACACTGAATTGCTAGACACTATACAACTCTGCTTAAAATTTTTATGATTTAAGTGACAGTATCAAGTCGATCAGCACAGGATGCACAAATGTCAAAAAGAGATTGATCCATTCAAGTTCTAAACATTAATGGGAAGATTGAAATAATACAGTACCAAATGAATTTAAACTTCAACCTACTGCACAAGCAAGTGGCTATTAAGATTCAATAGCTAAATGGATAACGCAATAGCATTTGAAGCTAACGATACTGTGTTCGAGTCCCAGAGTGAACAACAATTCTGAAATGCAAATACATCCGGCTGATGAGTCTCAAATAGGACGAAATGTGTGTCCTAGATTCCACTGCTATACACTATCCATCTCCGCTTATAACGCTTGTGACTGAAGGCGATTTCGAGTCAATCCTCATAGGATGCACATATGAAGCTAACGGTACTGTGTTCGAGTCTCGGAGTGAATATAAATTCTGAGATAAAGGTACGTCCAACTGATGAGTCTCAAATAGGACAAAACATGTGTCCTAGATTCCACTGCCAGTCACTATCCATCTCTGCTTATAATGTTTGTGACTGAAGGCAATATCGAGTCAATCCTCATAGGATGCACATATACCAATAAAAGAGAGACTGATCAATTGAAGTCCTAAACATTAATAGTATGATACAATCAACGAATAGAATCAAATGTCGTGAGGCGAGATTATGGTTGTACACTGCTGAAGAGTCCCACAATGGGACGAAGCGGCCATCCAGCACTTCCAATTCATGTAAAATAATAAAATGAAAACTTACTAATAAATTCATTAGTATAATTGGTACCAAAAATACAAAAGTTGTATAAAAGAAAAATGTAATCATTGGATAATTTAATGTTAATAAATGATTCCCTATAAATGGTTCTATTATGGTTGTTGTATGCTCATATTCACCTAACATCATCATAAGGGTTTTAAATAATGATAAACCAATATATTGAAATGGTTTTATTTCTAATGATTTTGTTTTATTGATTAATTGAATATTATTGATTATTGGAAAACATTGATTGATTATTGATTTATTGGATGATGATGGTGATGATAATAATAAGGTGATATTCTCCTGGAAACAAAAAAAGATCAATATTTAGGGTGTTAAATTAACTATGACATCGTAATTTTAATAACTGAGATCATTAATCAATTGAAGGTAGACCATCATGGAAAACCTGGAAGCACTGGACGACTGTTTTGTCTTATTGTGGGATTCCTCAGCAATGCGCATCTACGTTCTCACCTCGTGAGATTCGAACCCAGGACCTATCAGTTTTGCGCGCGAGCGCTTAACCTCTAGACCACTGAGTTGGCATTCAACGGTGTTAATGTCTAACTTCAATTGATCCACATAATAATTGGTATAGAGTTGTGGAGATTATTATGCTTTTGATTGAGACCATAAATCGATTGATACTAGACCACTATTGAAAACCTAGAAGCATTTGGTTATTACCTGGTTTTCTTTCAGTATTCCTCAACAGTTTGTATCCATGTTCCAACCTACGGAACTCGAACCTAGGACGTTCGGTCTAGCGTGTCATTGCATTAACTTTAGACCACTGAGTCGACATTCAATAGTATTAATTTCTAAGTTCTATCAAACCATGAATGACTGCACAATCATTCATCTATTGTTTGGGGTAGATATCTGTCTCTACTAGAGACAAATTTGACTCTATTGGTTACGGCTTCTCACTAGAACTCCAGGAAATCATCTTGGAGCCAGTCATTAGTGAGCAAATGATGATTATTATCAGTATGGTGTAGTGAAATTTTTTTAAGCGTTCGCATGCGTGAATGAAAGTCCTAGGTTTCAATTTCAAGAGCACGATCAAGGATGCTCACTTCTGTGAAAGTCTCATACTAGGAATAGTTGTCCCTCACCTCAGTGTTTCAAGTTTTCCATGGTGATCTAGCTTTAAGTGACTCATGAATTTAACTATGAAATGAAATAGTATTCAATTACCCATGTTCAATAATCAGAGTTTATTCTTAAATTTTAATGTATCATAACTTTGTAAGATTTCATTGTTCATTGTTCTGTGTTAGTCAATGTGGAATGGTTCCAGGAAAGAATTTTTTACTAGTTCAAATACATCAAATGTTGTTTTCTATTTGACAATGTAATGTGGTCTATTTGGTTTGAAAAGATACCCAGTATGTTTGAAATACATAATTCCATATAACGGTGTCTGAGATTGGTGTTCTGGACTGAATCAGCTGGGTTAGATGAGAAGCTACTATCTAATGGACCAATTAGAACTTTAGACTGTTCGTACAAGTTTATGCATCATTAATACGGTCAATAAAGTCACTGTTCTCTTATTGACGATCGTATCGCCACATTATCAGATTACAGAAAGACAGAAATTATATCATGAACTGAAATCTTTATTAAGAAAAGATGGATAGTGGCTATCAGGACTCAGTGGCCGAGTGGATAACGCGATGGCGTTTGAAGCGAACGGTACTGTGTTCGAGTCCCAGAGTGAACATCAACTCAGATGCGGGTACATCCAGCTGACGAGTCCCCAAATAGGACGAAACGTGCGTCTTGGATTCCACTGCTAGCCACTATCCATCTTTGCTTACAATGCTTGTGAATTAGGGCTATATCGAGACAATACGCACAGTATGCACATATGCCAATTAGAGACTGACCAGTTGCAGTCCTAAAAACATCAATGGGAAGGTTCTGACAAACAATACTAAACGAAATCTTTATTGTTCACAACATTAAACTTACTGAGTAGTGAGGAGCTCGAAACAAAACATGAAATGACAGAGCGAATGCAATAAACACCACAGAAAATACAACTAAACACTTTCCAACAGTCGCAAACACATGTAAAAACATGACTACAAATATTCCGACATGTTTAAATCTAGGCAAAAATACATAGAAAAACACGAAGCCATAGATTTCAAAGTAGCTATCAAGTTGAAATAATAAACATAACCTAAACTACTATAAAGAACCTAGAAGTACTGGATGGCTGTTTCGTCCTAGTATGAGACTCTTCAGCAGTGTGCGCTTACCATACCGCTCGATGGACTCGAACCAAGAACCTATCGGCCTCACTTGCGAGCGCTAATAGAAATTTAATATACACCGAATCACATAAAGAATTGAATGTTATAATTCTAAATAAGAGTGATCATAGGAGGTATGATAAGCTGGATGACTGAATACAATCGTTAAACTAATTATTGTATAAAGATTTGTGGAGAAGGGATAAATTGTCAACTAACTATAGGAATGGAATCATCAAATTATAATGCAACACATTCCAGTCTCAGCTCATGATGTTCTTAAGAAACCTTCCAGAAGTAATAGTTATCAACTTAATGACTACCTGACAACTCCCAAACTTCAAGAATCATAATATTCTAATTACAACATATTGAACTTATCACAATATCAGAAGGGGATTTTGTGGAGATTTCAGTATTTTCATAGTTGAAATCATGAGTCAATTGAAGCTAGACCACCATGGAAAACCTGGAAGCACTGGACGGCCGTTTCGTCTTATTGTGAGACTCTTCAGTATAATACTAGACAATAAAATATTTGAAATGATTAGAACGGTTCTAGTAATGGAATCTGGGACGGCCATTTCGTCCTATTCGAAAATCGTCATTGTAGATATGTCGAAGGAAATTCAAACCCAGTGGCCTTAGCTTCAAAGATCGTCACGCTATCTATGGAATCTCGATAATACCCAAGTTGTAAGACATGTTTGAATTTCATTTGTAAATAGCTGCATTTTTCCGGTGTTTGTGTTCAATAACTCAAAGAATGAATCAGTCGAAGTTGAACCAATAGATCCAAAATTTGAAGTTGTTTAGTTAACATCACCAGTTAGATCGAAGTATATAGACCGAAAAGTACCTCTTGTATGATTACCTACACTACTACTATGTTTAGTAACATTCCAGAATTTTCTGGAAGCCCAGGGCTATCTAAAATGCTATAAAAACCCTGGCAAGACTATAATTTATGGATGCCTTTTCAACGAATCCTTAAAGGTATTAACCAATCAGAAAACCGTAAGTAAAGGGTAAAATTATACTATACAAAACTGAAGAATTAAAGTGGTTCAAGAACTTGTCAAGGTCAGAAGGAGGTTCAGATATTCTAGAATTGTAATGCATACGATAGAGGAAATCATTCCATATGGCTCCATAATAGTCGGTCTCTGGTGCCATGATAAGGTCGCAAAAACTCTTTCATCTTCGACCACATTGCTTCAATATTGTTTGTGTGCACTCCAGTTGTTAAATCCACAAAATAACGATTGTGGATAACGACATGATGCACATAACCAAGTTTATGTAGGCATATGTACGCTCTCCAAATATCCGTATATATTGTAGTACCCGGCTGCAGCCAGTGTTACTGGTGCTATCATTATTCAGTTCGCAACAATTATCATGATTTGCCTTAGTATCAATCTAGATCGAGCGAAGATAGATTCCTATTCTAGCAGACTTCTTCCTCTAATACATATCACATCAAAAGACAACATCATCACGGTAGTGCGCACAAGATCCAAGGTAAGCCGTGAACCGATCGTATATAAGTATCAGGTACTGGAATTGGCGCTTCTGATTGACTCGTCCATAAATTATAATCTCACCAAAAGCCTAGATTTTCTATTCATAAAGGAACCTTTGGAGTCAATCATTTCCTCCATATTTCTCACCTTTTCCCTCTCTTGTGTTCAAGTTTCTGTGTAAATATAACTTAGAGGTTACTAGGAAGAGCTTAAGAAACTGAATGTATCATTTCAATGAGATAAGTTTACATGAATTTGAGATGGTGGAGATGATTTGTAGTTCAGGTGGATGATTTTGTTCTCTGAGCTGGATGATTTGGTCGTGAAGCTTTCATCATCCTTCTGAACGACATCATCAGCACTCCTACCAGAAGTTTTTGCTGATGATGTCGATCAGAAGAACGACAATGAAAGCTCCACAGCAAAACCATTCAGCTCAGAGAAAAAACTCCATCAAAGTTTACATGAATTGGCGCCGTGACCTTGAACTCCTTCAGATGCTTCTGATTGGCTCGTTTGAAGTCGATCATTTCTTATGTTGAAGTTCCTGGGTACATATAACCTAGAGGTTACTAGGACGATCTAAACAAAACTGAATCTGGTAGATTTCAATGAATAAACTTGAATTATAAAAGAAAAACAATTTACCTCATCATTTGTAATAGAAAATTGAACCATGCTAAAAACATTACAATTACACCTAATTCAATATAATTATAATTTAATTGATTCTTTAATGTTAATGCTGAATATGACATTGCTAAGGCATTTAATAAAAATTCTAAATAATTATTCCAATCTTTAAAATATTCATATTTCTATATTTTAGAAAAAAAAAAAGAGAAAAGAGAGAAAAAAGAAAAAAAGAAAAATTAATCGACAAAATATTGATTTTTCAAAGTTGAAATCATGGGTCAACCTAAGCTAGACCACCATCGACAACCCGGAAGCACTGGATGGATGTTTCGTGCTATTATGGGACTCCTCAGTGACAGTGTGTATCCACGATCCTGCACTCGCGAGATTCGAACCCAGGACCTACCAGTCTCGAGCCAGAGCCGTTAACTGATAGACCACTAAGGCGGCTGGCACCCAGTGGTGTTAGTGTCTAACTTCAACCGATCCACGAATTATGAGCGACCATTCACCAATTGTCTTCAGTGAGTTGTTATCTTACAACAGACATGGTTGAACTCAACTGGTCACTCCTTCTCACTAGAACTCCAGGACATGTATCTTGAAGTCAGTCACTCCTCAGCACTGTTGAGGAGTCCCATAGTAGGACGAAACGGCCGTCCAGTGCTTCCAGGTTGTTGGTGATGGTCTAGCTTCAATTGACTCATGATTTCAACTTTGAAAAATACTGAAATCTCCACAAATACCCTTCTGAAAATATTGATTCATAATGAAATTTAAAAAAATGGCGAGACTATAATTTTATGGATCAGCTAATCAGAAGAGTCTGAGGGATTTCAAGGTCACGGCGCCAATTTCAGTACCTGATGTTTATGTACGATAGGTTCACAGGGGATTTTAGGGAAGGCGTGACAATTAAGCGGTTACAATAAGTGAGATTATTAACAAGTTCGTTTATTTGAAATTGGAGTGATCAAATGACTTGTAGACTTTGTGTATACTATCGTGATATTGTCCTTCGATGTAATATATGTTGAAGGAAGGCATTTGCTAGAATAGGAACCTTTTTCGCTCGATCCAGATTGAGACTAAGGTAAATTATAATAATTGCCGCGAACTATATGATTAAACCACCAGCTAAATTGGCTGCAATAATAACAGATATCACTGAAACTTCGTCTGTTCAGTGAAATGAATATTGTAGGGACACATCCATAATAAAAATGATGAATTTACACAACCAGAGTGTACACAAACAATATTGAAGCTATGTGATGGAGGCCGAGAGGGTTTTTTTGACCTTATCATGGCTCTAGATACTGATTATTATGGAGCCATATGGATGACTTCCTCTACCTTATGCATTACGATTTTAGAACCTTTGAACCTCTTTCTAACTTTGACAAGTTTTTGGACCATGTAAAAGAAGTGTATCCACTTTAATTCTTTAGTTTTGTATAATATATTTTTACTCTGTGCTGACTGTTTACTGACTGGCTAATATTTCTCAAGGTCATTTAAGATTCGTTCGAAGATCGTCTATAAATTATAGTCTCACCAAAATAACTCCACCTATAGATCTTCTAGAGTTACTACCAGTCTCAAGCCCAGATAAAAGGCGAGGAGGGTTGGGTATGGAGTCGGTAACCTCATCTCGTAGAAAAAAATCTTGCCAGTAAAAAACGTCAACCAGATTAAATTAAATAAATCATTGATTTATACATAGTTGAGATCATTATTCAATTAAAGCTAGACCACCATGGAAAACCTGGAAGCTCTGGACGGGCAAATCGTTTTATTGTGGGACTCCTCAGCAGTGCGCATCCACGATCCCGCCTCACGAGATTTGAATCCAGGACCTATCAGTCTTGTGCATGAGCGCTTAACCTCTAGACCACTAAGCCGACATCTAACGGTGTTATTGTCTAACATCAACTAATCCACGAAATTGAGCCACTGTCCACCATTGTGTTCAGTGAGTTACCATCTAACAATAGACCTGTTTGAACTCCACTGGTCACTGCTTCTCACTAGAACTCCAGGTTATACCTCTTGAAACCAGTCACTAGTGAACATATATTAATTAATATGAGAAAAGGTTTTTGTGGATATTATAGTAATTTCAATAGTTGAGATCATGAGTCAATTGAAGCTAGATCATCATGGAAAACCTGGAAGCACTGGAACACTGTATCGTCCTATTGAGGGACTCCTCAGTAGTGCGCATCCACAATCCTACCTCGCGAGATTCAAACTAGCATGTTGTAAATCTAGATAGATGAATTGTGGAAATAAACTTCTGGTAGAAGTGAAATGTTTAAATTTCTCCACATGTGGTTCACAGCTTGTCCTCTACACCTCGATGTTAATTGGTTCCTGTCAAACACTTCACTGCTACCAGAAGTTTGTGTTGATGATGTCGTTCAGAAGGACGATGAAAGCTCCACAACGAAACCATCCAGCTCAAAGAACAAAACTCCATCGAAATCATCCACCTGAGCTAGAAATCTCCTCAACCATCCTTATACATTTCTGAATAATAACTCATAATAATGATAACTTGATAATGTAATTCATAAATAACTCAACATAATTCAATGTATGGTAATAGATGAATACGTTTAGTAATGCTAAACAGTTGTATCATTAAAATGTTAACCCAATAATCTATAAAGTAAGTGTTGTTTCAATTGTGTTTAAAACTAGTCTCTAGAATAACAATATTAATCATCACTTGGTATTGTTTACTTGAATCGTCCCATTGATCAGTCTCTTGTAGGCACATTAGGCGTACTGTGAGGATTGCCTCGATATTGTCTTCAGTCACAAGAATTCTAAGCAAAGATGGATATTGGCTAGTAATGGAATCCAAGATTTGCGTTTCGTCCTATTTGATACTCGTCGTCTGGATGTACCTGAATCTCAGAATTGATATCCACACCGAGACTCGAACCCAGTATCGTTTGTTTTTAATGCTATTGCGTTATCCACTAAGCTATTGAGTCCTGGAGCCCCTCTAGGGTTACTGCCGGTGCTTGAGGACAGTGAAACAAATTGGATGCAGGTTGGACAACAACCACTAGCTTCAGGGGAGCTACCGTTATACTTCGGTCATGAAGAAGAAAATGCCCCACATACACAAGGCATTGTACTGATGCTATCCATACAGGCACAAAAAGCACTTATAGGATGGGAATCTCATGGATCCAGGATCATCAAAGCCCCCTTCAGAACAAAGAGAGAGGGCATTACAACGAATATCATCCAACGCTATGCCCTTGAGAACGATTACAATGAAGACGTTAAAGATCAGTTCTATGATAGGCTGCTGTCAATCGTTGGGAAATTCCCTACAAAGGACTTGACCATTCTGATGGGAGACCTTAATGCCATGATTGGAATGGAAAATATCAGATATGAAGAGATCAGAGGACGAAATAGACTGGGAGAAAGGAACGAAAATGGTGAGAGATTTGCAAACCTATGTGCTTCAACAAACTGGTCATAGGCGGCACTATATTCCCACATAAACGCATACACAAAGCCACATGTACTTCACCGGATCACACTACGCAGAACCAAGTCGACCATATCTTCATCAATACATAGTTCAGAAGGAAGATGGAGGATATGAGAACCAGGAAAGGGGCTGACATAGCATCAGATCATCAGTTGCTGGTCGCCGAAATCAAATTAAAACTTAAGAAGCACTGGACAACGGGGCAGACAACATCACAAAAGTTTAATATGGCTTTTCTTCAGGATACTGCCAGACTCAATAAATTTAAGGTAGACCTCAGCAATAGGTTACAGGCCTTTCACGATCTACTCAATGGAGAGGGAACTACCATAGAGAACAACTGTAAAGAGATCAAGGAGGAAATCACTTCAACATTTCAGGAGGTTCTAGGCCACATAAATAATCACTACAAGGAATGGATCACTATTAATATACTGGATAAGATTGAAGAAAGGAGGAACAAGAAGGCAGCAATCAAAACCAACCGAACAAGAACAGAAAAAGCCAAGGCATAAGCTGAATACACAGAAGCAAACAAGCAAGTGAAGAGGAGCTTCAGAACCGACAAACGTAAATATGTGTAAGATTTCGCAATGACGGCGGAAAAGGCTGTAAGAGAAGGAAACATGAGACAACTGTATGATACGACAAAGAAGCTCACTGGAAATTATCATAAACCAGAACGACCAGTGAAAAGCAAAGAAGGCAAAGTGATCACCGACATTGAAGAACAACAGAACAGTTGGGTACAGCACTTTAGGGAACTCTTAAACCGACCAACTCCACTGAACCCACCCAACATCGAAGCAGCACCCAAGGACCTCACAATCAATGTTAGCCCACCAACAATTCCAGAAATCAGCATGGCAATCAGACAAATCAAGAGCGACAAAGCAGTGGGACCAGACAGCATCCCGGCAGAGGCACTGAAAGCAAATGTAGCAGCAACTGCAAAGATACGCCACATTCTTTTCAGCAAGTTTTGGGACGAAGAACAAGTACCTACAGACTGGAAAGAAGGACACCTTATCAAGATATCAAAGAAAGGCGATCTCAGCAGGTGTGAGAATTACAGAAGCATCACTCTTCTCTCAATACCAGGAAATGTCTTCAACAGGGTGTTCTTAAACAGAATGAAGGACTCTGTAAACTATCAAATTCAAGACCATCAGGCTAGATTCAGTAAGGATCGATTGTGGAATAATCAATTGAATGGAATTCCTCACTCTAGATCAACTTCATTCACTACGAGAGAGCATTTGATAGCGTGGACAGGACAACACTATGGAGGCTTCTTCAACACTACGGCGTACCTGAGAAGATAGCCAATATCATACGGAATTCCTATGATGGATTAAACTGCAAAATAATGCATGGAGGAGAGCTCACTGACTCGTTCGAAGTAAAGACTGGTGTCAGGTAAAGTTGCCTACTCTCAACCTTTCTTTTTCTCCTGGTGATCAACTGGATTATGAAGACGTCAACATCTGCAGGGGAGCACGGGATACAGTGGACAGCTAGGATGCAGCTTGACGATCTAGACTTCGCAGATTATCTGACTCTTCTATCACACACGCAACAACAAATACAGAAGAAGACGACCAGTTTAGCAGCAGTCTCAGAAGCAGTGGATCTCAATATACACAAACGGGAAAGCAAGATTCTCCGATACAACACAAAATGCATCAATCGAATCACACTTAACCGAGAAGCTTTGGAGGATTTAAAAACATTTACATATCCGGGTAGCATCATTGATAAACACGATGGTTCTGATGCAGATGTGTAGGCGCAGATCGGCAAAGCAAGAGCAGAATATCTACAATTGAAGAATCTCAACAACTCAAAACAACTATCAACCAACACCAAAGTCAGAATTTTCAATACAAATGTCAAGACAGTTCTACTGTATGAGGAGGAACTACGAAAATAAAACTGCGAAAGCCATCTTCCAGAAGACACAAGTGTTTATTAACAATTGTACACACAAAATACTTCGGATCCGTTGGCCATACACTATCAGCAACAACCTACTGTGGGAGTCAACACACCAGATTTTAGCTGAGGAGGAAATCAGGAAGAGGTGCTGGGAGCGGATAGGACACACATTGAAGAAAGCAGCCAGCTGCGCCACATGGCAAGTGCTCACATGAAATCCTGAAGGCCAAAGGAGAAGAAGAAGACCAAAGAACACATTACGCCGAGAAATGGAAACAGTTATGCGAAGAATGAACAACAACTGGATAGAACTAGAAAGAAAGGTCCAGGACAGAGTGAGTTGAATAATGGTGGTCGGTGGTTTATACTCCATTGGGGGTAACAGGCTTAAGTAAGTAAGCAATTAAGCCCTAATTGTCAACGGAACATTTTACTTTTCCTGATTTCTCTTTCATTTTCTATTTTATTTTTACAGTTCTATTTTCTAGAGTAACCCATAACAAGCTTAAATCATTAGACGATACTAATATCATTGATTTACGTCCACATACAATTTATGCTGGTTGCCAATACCATGTACTGAAAGATATAAAATATCAGTATGTGGTGTATGTTACTTATATTGACAAACATAAGTAGTATGTAACACCAATCGGAAGTGGATTACCGAGCAACAGAAGGCTATGAACGTTGACTTAAAGAAAACAGAAACAGAAATAGGAAGCAACTGCAACTTGAAAGAATTACATAAAAGGATATGAAGGACAAACAATGGAATTTTGCAAATGAAACAGTCAGTGTATTATTCTCATATTTTACCAAGAGATTATATAATGATGTATCTGAACACACAATCAGTTTTCCTCACCTGTGTTCTCACTGTCAACATATCTACCGTAAGCTTTCTGTTCAAATGAAAATGATGCTGACTTAGTTATCTGTATACCTTGTTTACAATATAAAAATAATGTTATAATACAATCAAGCCTGGTACGTCCGAGAATGGGGAGAGTTCGCTCCCACATGTACACGCTCATATAGTCCCTTCCAGGGAAGTCTTACTCACTGCCTTCTTGCACCACGGGTGTTGTTTACCAAGTTGAAAGGACGAAAAGCGAATGTTTGGCGCTTTAACCAACTCAGTGGACACGGTGAGTCCACATAGGGGAGTTGGAAAACTCTGATTCCATACCAATGGTGTACATGGACTCCAGAATCCTGAGGGAACAAATGTCGTATGAATCAATCGTTGGTCAGTGGCTACCATAGGACTGCATCTCCTTACCATGCTCCACTGTCTTGTGGATCAGACCTTTAGGTCAATGGCTCCGGGTGTGGTCCACTACGAAGACCACCTGTTTATCCTTTGGACTAACATTATTGTAATAAATAAAACTTCATATTTTTAACTTACCAATTCAGAACAATTGGACATATTGTCAATGTTTTCTATATGATGTATTGGACTATGACCCAAAACCAAACATGTAATTGCCAATAATAATACAGCATAATAAACACTAACACATAATTGAACCCAACGTCCATATGTTTGCCTTTCAATAAAATTCATCATAGTAACAATAATAATCAATCATCAATTTATTGATTAAGTTTATATTCTATAATAGTTAACTTATGGGATAAAATGAGAGTTCATTGACGTTCTTCTACATGGTGACCTACTTGAATATCTAGGCTATCTGTTCCTGTCATCTGATTAGTTCAACACGTTATCTATTTTCTTGTTTGTTTAAATACATCATTATGTCTATTAGTTTCATTACCTATTCAGGTTACTTACATACTTACGCCTGTTACTCCCAATGGAGCATAGGCCGACGACCAGCATTCTCCAGCCTATTTAGGTGGGTTTATGAAAAGTTTACAATCCTATGCTGTACAATTTACAAAAGAGTTCAATCAGAGATATTGTGATGGCTGGCAGATAATATATATTGAAAAGAATGAATAACATTCAAATGTTGATTCTCAAACTGCTAATATTTAAACTGATGATCACTTAATATTCGTCGTCAGGATCGATGAAGAAGCAAGAAAGGGAAACATGTTGAAATACTTTATGCTGAGAATTCTATATTGTACCAAAAATATAATATTCAATAAAACCATTAATAATAATAATACATCATATCAGTTATAAATCAGTATCATTCTAATTAAAGGGTATACTTCCTCCTCCTTCAATTTCATGCGTTTCATCATTCGTACCATATTGGAGTTCTTTTAATGGCTCCCTAATTGATCTAAAATTCATGATAAATATTACTATAAAACAAAAACGGATACTGGCTAGCAGTGGAATCTAGGACGCGCGTTTCGTTCTGTTTGGGACTCGTCAGCTGGATGTACCTGCATCTCAGACATGTTGATGTTCACTGTGGGACTCGAACCCAATATCTTTCGTTTTCAAACACGATTGAGTTATCCACAATGCTACTGAGAACGAAACGCATGTCTTGGATTCCAATGCTAGCCACTATCCATCTTTGCTTATAATGCTTGTGAATTAAGGCTATATCGAGGCAATACGCACAGTATGCACATATGCCAATTAGAGACTGATCAATCGCAGTCCTAAACGTCAATGGGGAGATTCAAACAAATAATACTAAGTGAATTTAAAACTTCACCCGATTGCATAAGCAAGTGGCTATCTGGACTCAGTAGCTGAGTGGATAACTCAAAGGCGTTTGAAACGAACGGTACAGGGTTCGAGTCCCAGAGTGAACATCAACTCTGAGATTCAGGTAAATCCATCTGACGAGTCCTAGATAGAACGAAACGCGCGTCCTGGATTCCACTACTAGCCACTATCCACCCTTATCTTACTGCAATGTTAGCAATCCATGACATTTTATTTAGATAACATATTTTAACACAAACTGAATTAACGTAGAAAATCATTAGAAAGTAAATATCCTTAAACAGTTGACATATTCTAGTCTACGATGTTTACTTAGTAAATTCACGTCTTGTAATCCACATCATACATATAGATCATTAAGTCTAATTGTAATGTTCTACATTGTTAACTTCCATTAAGTTTGTTTGTCTAATTCAACTCAATCCTCCTTCAATTTTATTAACATGACAGATTTCAATATAACCGTTTAATAATTCTTAAGGAAAAAGAACAGTTATCACTAGTGACTAGCTTTGTGAGTGAATTCTCGGAGTTCTAGTTAGAAGTTGTGATCAGTGGAGACAAGTATCTACCTCAGTACAATGGAAGATCGTCGTGAAATTTCATGGATTGGTTGAGATTAGACATTAACATCATTGGGTGTCGGCTCAGCGGTGTACAAGTTAAGCGTTCGCGTGCGACACTGAGGTTTCTGGTTCCGGATCCCGCTAGCAGGATCATGGATCCGCACTCCTGAGGAGTCCCATAATAGGATGGAATGGTCTTCCAGTGTTTTCAGGTTCTCAATGGTGGTTTTGACATCAATCGTTTCATGATCTCAATTAAGAAAGAGCAGTGAATGATACAAAATCTATTGGTTTAAACATTATTGAACAATATTTAAAAATGATTTTGATTATCATTACCATTTTCTTTCTAAATAGGCTTTACAAAGTGGATGAATTAATAACTCTTCACGTTTCAACTCGACCATTAACTAAAAACAAAAGTAAACATTATTAAATGGGTTTAATATAATGAAATGTACAACTATATCCTTTATACAATGATTAACAGTAGAATCCAAGATTTGTGTTTCGTCCCATCTAGGTATCATCAGCTAAATGTATCTTTACCCAAGAGTTGATGTTCACTCTGGGACTTGAACTCATTACCGTCCGCTTTAAAAGTCATCACATTATCCGCTTAGCTACTGAGTTCGGATAGCCACTAGCTTGTGCATTTAGAGACTGATGAATTACAGTCCTAAATATCAATGAGAAGATTCAAACAAACAATACAAAGATGAATTTTATATGTTTTGTTTAGGTTGGATAGTGAAAAGGGGTGGAACCTAGGATGTACTATATCACGCTAAATGTATCTGTACTTCAGTATTTATGTTTACATTGAAATTCCAAATCATTATCTTTTGCTTCAAACACTCAACTCATTATACACTTAGCTACCCTTTAATGATTGTTTCCTTTGTAGTGAATAGACCGATATTCTTTGATAATGAAACTATTTACTTTTACTCTGTGATTAAAAGGTCAGTGGAGTAAGAACTGTTTAACTTAAAATTAATCTTGAGTTATTGAACTACATATAACTTCATTTTTCTATATGAAGTTGTGACTTTCATTACATATACCCCAAAATGCTCTGGTACCACTGAGGGTGGGGAGAGTCATCTCTTTTTCTCCAAATGGTCTCACATGGCCATGCGTAAACAGCTACTGTCAGGAAAGTCCTTCTCACTGCCTTCTCGCACCACGGGTGTTGTTTACGAAATTGAGAGGACGAAAGTGAATGTCCGGCGATTTAACCGGGTTGGTGGACACAGAAAGTCTACCTAGGGGAGTTGGGAAACCCTGATTCCTAACCAATGGTGCACATGGACTCCAGTACCCAGAGGGAACAAATGGCGTATGAATCAGTCGTTGGTCATCGACTACCATGGGATTGCATCTCCTGACGTCACTCCACTGCCTTGTGGGTCAGACCTTTAGGTCGAAGGCTTGGGTTGTGGTCCCCTAAGAAAACCACTTGCTTCGATCTGGGCACCCGTGCAGTATCACAGCCCACACACAAATCAAGTGACTTGTGTGGCGAATATGTATTCGGTGCCCCTTTTTACGAATATTTATGTTTTCAAATAAGTAAATATAAATATGTTCATTACATATACCCCTTATATTCATACCTCTGTAATTCTACAGTTATACGTCTCATGTGTGCATATTTGTGTGTTTATACACATATTATTTTATCCAATGCCTATCTCCCTTCTACACTATTCACAATCTATTTTAAATTTACATTACCATTTGTAATGAGTAGTATTTTGAGTAGACATTTATACTTTCTACACTTCTTACCACTTTATCTATCTACTAAAATGAATACATGAAATATAATCATCCGAAACACATTCATGTATTCAACAATTTCTATTCACATTGTTATTAGCATGACTTGTTGATAGAACATATACGATTGAAGTAGGATCTATATTTCGTCCTACATCATAAACAATTCCATTATATTACAGTCAAATAATGGTCATCTAAAACTTTTAAGAAGAGGTGTAACAATAACTATAAAAAACATTAAAAGCAAAGATGGATGATGGCTAGCACTGGAATCTAGGACGCGCGCTTCGTCTTATTTGGGACTCGTCAGCTGGATGTACCTGTATTTCAGAGTTGATGTTCACTCTAGGACTCTAACCCAGTACCTTTCGCTTCAAACGCCATCGAGTTATTCACTAAGCTACTGAGAACGAAACGTGTGTCAAACTTCATTCCACTGCCAGCCTCTATCCATGATTGCTTATAATGCTTGTGAAGTAAGACAATATCGATGAAATACGCACAGTATGCACATATGCCAATAAGAGAGTGATAAATTGCAGTCCTAAACATCGATGTGAAGATTCAAACAAACAATACCATGTGTATTTAGAAAAAAATCTAATCACTATCCTACATAGATAGATACATTAAGAAATTTATGTTTACCTTGATACGTTTCATAGGATCCTGTGGTGTTTTTTCAGAAGGATTCATGGGTCGTTGAAGTATTGAAAAGTCATAAAATATCTACAGTATAGAACAGTTTAAAGGTATTGAGTCTATTTAAATGTTATCTTTATGAAAATGTGAAGATATTTATCAGAAGGGGGTTTTGTGGGGATTTTAGTAATTTGATAGTTGAAATCATGAATCAATTGAAGCTAGACCACCATAGGAAACTTGGAAGCCCTGGACGGCCGTTTCCTCCTAATATGAGACTCTTTAGCAGTGCGCATCCACGATTCGAACCCAGGACCTATCCCTCTAGCGCGCAAGCGCTTAAACGTTCAGCGATTCTAGGTTTTCCATGGTAGTGTAGCTTCAATGGATTCATGGTTTCAACTATAAGATTTCATATTTTGTTGAATGTTGATTGATGATGACATATTCCATCCGATTATAACATTTTGTGTTAATAGTTGATGAATGCTCAAATTTTCTGACCATAGGAGCTTTGGATGGAACTGTTAGGGAGTTCCAAAGTATTTTTTGGAAAAGTCTATTGTGGTCCAGAAAACCATAGGAAATGCTATCTCATCAGCGTTGAATAGATACTTCTCAAAAACATCTATAAAGTGAACAGTTATGAGTCGCGTTTCTGATTGGATATTTATCTATGTTGCTATTATATTTAGTATGGTTTCAGAAATTTCCAGAAGCCTAGGATTGTAAATAACTCTCTAAATACACTCATTTTTGTGTTCACAAAATAACTTTGAAGTAGCGTGTCCTTTCAGCATGATACGCTTTCTCTTTTATGTTAAAGATGCCATGCAGTTTAAGCCCAATAGTTATCAGGAGCTGCTCAAATATCGAATCGACAGTTCATTTATCAATCCTAAATGTGCGAACATGATTCGTCTTCTTGAAAACCACGTTTAGAAAGTTTTTTTTACAACGACCGAAAAGAAACTTCTAACAGAGAATGACGACAGTTTTCATCGTAAACGTGGAATGTTAATAAACTCTAAGAAGACACACTTAAGCCATTCGTACTGAAACGACTACCTCCGTAACAGTACGCCATAAAGCACCTATTAAGAATGAGTACCTTCCGAAGAACATCTGCAAAAGTTGTATTTAAAGAAGCTAACCCCTAAACAAAAAAACCCCTTAAAATAAAATATATAACACTTAACTCACTTCATGATCAAGAGTGTTTTTCGTTCCAATTTCTTTAATACACTGATCCAAAACAAGCTATCATAAAAACAATAAAGAAACTGTCATACCTTTTGGAAAGACTCTTTTATATCAGTTTAACAATCAATGTTTCCATGTATAGACAAGTATTTAAATGATATTATTACTTACTTACTTGCTTACTTAGGCCGGTTACCCCTCGTCGAGGAGCATAGGCCGCTCACCAACATTCTCCATCCAACCTTGTCCTGAGCCTTCCTTTCCAGTTCTTTCCACTTAACATTCATCCTTTTCATATCTGCTTCTATTTCCCGGCGTAGTGTGTTCTTTGGCCTTCCTCTTTTCCGCTTCCCTTCCGGATTCCAAGTTAGAGATTGCCTCGTGATGCACATTGGTGATTTCCTCAATATATGTCCTATTCCCTTCCAACATCTTTTCCTAATTTCCTCTTCAGCTGGAACTTGGTTTGTCCTCTCCTATAAAACGCTGTTGCTAATAGTATCCGGCCAATGGATGTTGAGTATTTTGCATAGACAACTGTTTATAAATACTTGTACTTTCCTGATGATGGTCGTAGTAGTTCTCCACGTTTCAGCTCCGTACAGTAGAACTGTCTTGACGTTCGTATTAAAGATTCTGACCTTGAAATTAGTTGAGAGTTGTTTTGAGTTCCATATGTTCTTCAATTGTAGAAATGCTGCTCTTGCTTTGCCAATCCTAGCCTTTACATCTGCATCCGATCCTCCTTGTTTATCAACGATGCTCCCCAGGTACTTGAATGTTTCCACCTCTTCCAGAGTTTCGCCATCAAGTGTGATTGGGTTGGTGTTCTCCGTGTTGCATTTGAGGATCTTGCTTTTTCCTTTGTGAATGTGGGGGCCTATCGATGCAGAGGCTGCTGCTACATTTGCTGTCTTCATCTGCATTTGTTCGTGTGTATGAGAGAGGAGGGCTAGGTCATCTGCGAAGTCCAAATCATCTAATTGATTCTGAGAAGTCCATTGTATTCCGTATTTCCCTTCAGATGTCGAAGTCTTCATAATCCAGTCAATCACCAGAAGGAAGAGGAATGGGGAGAGTAGACAGCCTTGTCTGACTCCGGTCCCTACTGGAAATGCATCTGTCAGCTGTTCTCCATGCACGATTTTGCACTATAGTCCATCGTATGAGTTTTGGATAATGTTGACAATCTTTTCAGGAACTCCATAGTGTCGAAGAAGTTTCCATAATGTTCTCCTATCCACGCTGTCAAACGCCTTCTCATAGTCAATGAAGTTGACGTATAGTGATGAGTTCCACTCAACTGATTGTTCCACGATGATCCGTAGTGTCGCAATCTGGTCTGTGCACGACCTATCCTTATGGAATCCAGCCTGTCGATATCGAAGTTGGGCATCTACTGCGTCTTTCATCCGATTCAGCAACACTCTGTTGAAAACTTTTCCTGGTACTGATAACAAACTGATGCCTCTGTAGTTCTCACATTGGCTCAGATCTCCTTTCTTTGGTATCCTGATGAGGTATCCTTCTTTGCAGTCCATTGGCACTTGTTCCTCTTCCCAAATCTTCTTGAATAGAAGGTGAAGCATGTTTGCAGTTAATCCAATGTCTGACTTCAGTGCTTCAGCTGGTATATTGTCAGGTCCTGTCGCCTTCCCACTTTTGATTTGTCTGATGGCCATCTTGACTTCTTCGATCGTTGGTGGAGTGATATCTATAGGGAGGTCAGTGTGTGCTGCTTCGATGTTCGGTGGATTCAATGGGGCTGGTCTATTCAGCTATTCCTCGAATTATTCTGCCCATCTTTTCCTCCGTTCTTGAATCTCAGTGATTGTCTTTCCTTCTTTGTCCTTGACTGGTCTCTCTCGTTTGCTATATCTCCCTTACAATTTCTTCGTTGTATCATATAGTTGTCTCATGTTCCCTTCTCTTGCAGCTTTTTCCGCCGTCGTTGCTAGTTCTCCCATATATTTCTGCTTGTCGGCCTTAATACTTTTCTTCACCTCCCTGTTTGCTTCTGTGTAATCTGCTTGTGCTTTGACTTTCTCTGCTTGTGTTCGGCTGTTGTTAATTGCTAGTTTCTTGTTCTTCCTTTCTTGAATTTTGTCCAGAAAAAATAATTCAAATCATATTATGGTAGGATATATATACTCCTTTCCCAGTATGTTTAACCGTCTTAGTTACTGAATAGTAAAAAGATATCCCAAACATCTTCCTACTTCCTTATGATTGTGTTAACTCTAGTTAGTAACTAAGATCAAGAACATTTTTGTATTCATTTGACTTAATTTTAAGAAAAGTCTTCTGTTCAATTTATCTTCAGGCCGTTTATCTCAGCTAAAGTGGAGTTAAGATTGTTATAATCTATGTTTGAGTGCCCTATTTATTATATGACGTGATGAAACCGCCAATTCGAGAGCAGCGATTTATCGATCGGACCAGTGACGCATGAAACGAGTACGAGCAGTCTAGAGTACTTGTCGGTCCTGCTATATACCCAGCCCAGCCAGTTAACTCCAGAACACCAATAACAGCCTCTGTAATATGAATCATTATATTTCAAACATACTGAGTTTATATACCAATCAAACAGACCACATCGTACCCTGAAATAGAAAATAACATTTATACAAGACTCGAACAAATTTGGCTGTGAATGTGGGGAACAGTAATTAATAGACTGAAGATAACTCAAGAACGGCAAATCGTATAGTAATGGTCTATGGGTCAAACTGAAGCTTATAATAAGGAGAACACAAATATGAATAGTTTACTTAACAATTATACAATCGGAAATATACCTATCGTATTGGTGCATAAATAGTCCTCAAAAGTTACCATTCATAATTCTCTTCGGGATATAACAAAGATGTACATGATAAAGATCTTGACCGCTAGAGAAAATTAGCTTTAAAATACATTTCAGAATAAAGGAGCATCAAATAGTTATTTTGTTAGTTCCAGCTCTTCATAGAAGTACACAATCTAAATCCAGTCGGTAAGAAGATGAATGATCATAGCAGCTCCTGAGAACTTCATCGTAAGTCAGTTGTTAACTTGGAATTTGATGATCTACGCTTTCGAAATTTAATACGATAATCATCAAACGTTTTCAGTTTACCGCCAATATACACACCTTATAGAACTTAATGAAATTTGTCTACAAATAACTTAATAAATTAAATTCGTTTTGTATTGTTTTTTTGAATGTTCCTATTGTTATTTAGGACTGCAATTGATCAGTCTCTCTCTTATTGGCATATGTGCATCCTATGTGGATTGCCTCAATATTGCCTTAATTCACAAGCATTATAAGCAGAGATGGATAGTGGTTAGCAGTGGAATCCAGGACGCATGTTTCATCCTATCTGGGACTCATCAGTTAGATGTACCTTCATCTCAGAATTGATGTTCACTCTGGGATTCGAACCCAGTATCGTTCGTTCCAAACATCTTAGCTATTGAATCCTGATAGCCACTAGCTTGTGCAATTGTATCGCACTGATCTTAGACAGATCTGAATTTCATTTATAGGCATGAATTCCTTCGAGGTTGAATGGTGCCTTTTATTGAATTATATTTTTCTAGAATACATAATTTCTAAAATAAACCTTTGGAAACGACCTAACTACCAAAAATAACGCTTTGTATATTCTAACTGACTTACTTTACACATTGATGGCATATTCCGTATAAATCCATCCACTGGACATTGAGATGTATTGTCTAACATTTCATGTAATTCTAGCCAACTATAAATAGAATACAAATTGAAATGATGAAACTTCACATTTGTATGTGTTATAAACGGTAGGATACTTGTTATAACGCTAGGGTTTCTTGTTATAACAGTCCTTTCACTTTTTACACTTACGAACATCTACACTGGATTCCCTCTCAGTGTCTATTCCACAGGATTTCAACACAACTCGGATCAAGAACACGAGATTAACCTGACTAGAACGTCAGTCTATCTCCACACATAAATCCGACACAATCCAACAACAAGAAACAGTCAGTCAATAACGTCAAGATAGGGGAATATATATAACACATATAACACCTGTCACACTATCTACATGACTGACTCAGCGAAACAACCAATCATTATCATTCTTGCTCACACATCAATACGATGTAAGAAGTAGTGAATAGTATGAGAAAAGAAAACCACAAGTGTTTTGTTGGTTTGGTATGTTATAAAGTACTTGAGTGTTTTGCAAAGAAAAACATACAAACAGCTTCATATTTTGTATAGTTGAAATCATAAGTAAATTGAAGCTAGACCACCATGGAAAACATGGAAGCACTGGACGGTCGTTTCGTCCTATTGTGGGACTCCTCAGAAGTGAGCATCCACGATTCAGCCTGGCAAGATTCTAACCCAGAAGCCACCAGTCTCGCGGCAGAGCGCTTAACCACTAGACCACTGAGCCGGCCGGCATCCAACGGTGTTAATGTCTCACATCAAGCAATCCACGAAATCGAGCAACCATTCACTAATGTCTTCAGTGAGTTGATATCTCCCAACAGACCTGGTTGAACTCCAGAATTTTCACTATCCATACAAGGTAGTTGGAAAAAAAGATGGCACTGCATTATGAATACTGTTGATCAACAGTCAAAGCATAATGATTGTAAGATGGCTTAATGAAAAAAAACATACTGTTCCATTATAAATAAGTTACAGCTCTGAAATCTTCAGAATAATAAATCAATATTTCTAGAATAGCTATACATCGATATGATTAGAGCTGTAGGCAGTACCATCTTGTGTTGTCCTGAGTTTGAACCCCGTATGAGAGATCGTAGATGCATACTTCTCAAGAGTCATATACTAGGACGAAATGGTAGTTCAATTCTTCCAGGTTTTCAGCGGTGACCTAGCTTTAATTGACTCATGAATTCAACCCCTATCAGAGAATAATACTTGTCGAATTTTAAACATTATGGTGAAATTGACAGAAAATCAACCGATTAGACAAAGTAACTTAATCAGATTTGATGAGAACTAGGAATAAAACAGCTTTAAAAAGAGAATTCATTATGTTACCACCATGGAAAAACCTGAAAGAATTGGGTAGCCGTTTCGTCTTAGTATGGGACGATCGCGCAATATTGTGGATTAATTGAAGTTAGACATCAACACCATTAGATCCCGGTTCACTGGTCTACAGGTTAAGCGTTCACGCTTGAGACCGAAGATCCTGGATTCGCAATCCCCGTATGAGGGATCGTGGGTGAGCACTGCTCAGGAGTCACATACTAGGACGAAACAGCCCGTTAAGTACTTCCACAAAACGTCATTCTGATCATGGTAAATTAAAAAGCTATTTACTAACCGTGAATGTGTAACAATCGCTTTCATAGTTTCATAATTCCTTCGTTGCAATGCATATGTAACAAAATAGATACCATCATTATCCGGTAAAATTTTAGCTTTTGATGTTAATAAATAATCTAATACTTCTGCATTGTTTTCTTTAGCAGCATAATGTAAAGCAGTCATCTAATTTAAAAAAACAACAATTACGTAATCTCAGGTTAGAATAGTATATATTTGATAAATGGTTCGACATAGAGTAGAATGTACACAAATCTTTTGTAATTCCTAATTAAAGAACACCAATGTAATCTATGAAGTCATCATACAGTACTACAGGAACGCGTTTCTCTGCTTCTTTTAGTAATAAGTAGACGTGGCAAATGTGGTAAGGTTCGAAACAAGGCTAAAACAAGGTCAGCACGCGCCGGTCTTCAGTTCCCTGTTGGTCGTGTACATTGCCTTCTACGTAAGAGCAATTACGCTGAGTGAGTTGGTGCTGGTGTTCCAGTTTATCTGGCTGTGGTTCTCGCATATCTGGCTGCAGAAGTTTTAGAGTTAGCTGGTAATGGCGCTCGTGACAACAACAAGACTCGTATCCTATTGTATCATATCAAATAAAACCAAATAGTTTGTATATTGTGAAGAATTAGTCAGCAGCACTAAATTCGAGGTAGATTCCTATGTGGTTGTTATAACTTGTGGCCTTGTACCCCTATGAATATATGACGTAATGATACCGCTAATTAGAGAGCAGTGATTTATCGATCGGACCAATGACACACGAAACCCGTACAAGCAGTCTAGTGCACTTGTCAGTCCTGCTTTCTGCATGGCCCAATCAGTTATTAACCAGACCAATAACGCATAAACCCATACGAGCAGTCTAGAGTCTTTATCAATCCTTCTTCCTGCTTAGCCTTGCCTGTTGAGTAGAGAGCGCAAATCTCGGCCTCCGCGATATGAATCGTGTATTTCAAGCATACTGGGTTTATATACAAACCGAACAGGCCACATTACATCATAAAATAAAATAATAACATTTGTACAAGATCTTGCCGAAAGTGGATGTGAATGAGGGAGACTGTAATTAATAGACCGGATATAACTTCAGAACGGCAAATCGTATAATAGTAGTCTATGGTTCAAATTAAAGCTTATAATAAGAGGAATATGAATATGCATGGCTTATTATCTCACTGATCCATAAATAGATCCCAACAGTTAGCTTTCATCATTCTTGTCGGAATAAAACAGTATTGAACTAAGATATTGCTTTATAAAACTATTATTCTATAGGAATAAGTCGATCTAGATATGCAGTAATCCGTTGATTCAGTGTCATATCATCAATGTTTTCATCATTTTATTGAATATACCAGTTTGGAATGGTAGATCCCAAGAACTCATTTACTAAAAGTCTTGAGATGGTGAAGAAGATTTGTAGCTAAGGTGGATGATTTTGATGGAGTTTTGTTCTCTGAGCTGAATGGTTTGGTCCTGGAGCTTTTATCGTCCTTCTGAACGACATTGTTAGCACTTCTGCCCGAAGTATGTGCTGATGATGTCGTTCAGAAGGACCAAACCATTCAGCTCAAAGAACAATATTCCATCAAAGTAAAAGTCTTATTTTTGTAATTTTATTTTGAAAACTTGAAGTTCTTGTTTTTACTCCATAAGTGCCCATTTTTATCTTCAAATTGTATTTCCCACATGGAAGATCCCTAAATGTCATTGGTTCGTTGTCTCTTTTAATATTATATTTCGTGACGTTTCTTAAGGACATTTTTATGCAGTATAGATATATGCTTGAGTTGTGCTTGTCGTTGTTCGTGCTTCTGATTGCTTGTACAATATAACTCCCCTCTTCTGAATGTCGAATTCTCGCTCTAGTTAGCTTGGCTGGGATACATCGAAATAGTTATTTTGCCATTAAATTGTTGAGTATTCGTTCCGTTCGTACATTCAAGTGATTCTTTTCAAACATAGCAATACTTCACAATTGATTGATCACTGGGTGATGATCAATGTCATGCGTGTCAAGTCCTTCTTAGTGCTGGTCGAATGCAATGTGGCCATTAATCTAGGTGACTCGACACTGCGTGCACTATATTGAGATAAGATGGTGATTGGAGGTGGTCAACAGCAGGTGCTCAACGAAACGCGGGTCCAGGGTTTCTTGTCGACCACCTCCAACCACCATCTTATAACAATACTTATATAAAACTGTTCATCATCATTTTCAGAGATTCCCGATACTTTGTTAATTTAAGGATTAGTTAGCTTATAAGCCTACTTGATAAAAAAGATTCTATTTGAAGTATGAATAGAATATTCCCTCGTATTTATTAACCTTTCTTCCAAATCTATCTAAACATAAGTTTATAAAATTACCATGGTGTGTGCTACTTAAATCAACAGATATAAGTAGTATGTATCACCAATTGAAAGTAGAATGCCGGGTGGCAGAAGGTTGATAAAATTCAACAGACAACAACGAGAACAGAGAGTGATCGGTGTGGAAATGAAGGAACGAACAAGTCTGAGACAATTGATTGACATTTTGCAAATAAAGTAATTACTGTATGGTTGTCCCCACCTATGCTTCCGTTCACTACACCACCAAATGAATTACTCACTTTATGAATACATTTATCACTATGGCAAATTGAATTGAAATGGTTCCCATTTTCACATTTCATCGATCCATTAATTTAACTCAATAGTTTTTCCGGATCAATCGATCATTATTATACCTTAATTTATTTATTTGATACTACAATTGCTTGTTTTAAAGCACTCCGTGTAACCTATCTAGAACTAACTTATTAAGATTGAATTATTTAGTTAGATGATAGATCATATATTCAACATATTTGTTTATATATAAACTATTGAGTGTCCGTTCGATATCCTTTGGTTTGATCTCCTTTGATATCTGCTTTGGTTTGATCCCTCCACGTTCATGCTGTCATGGGAAATAAAATCAAATGACCCAATAAGAGTAGAGGATAAACATCTATCATCCTTTATTGCTAAACATATAATCGAAACAGGCTATAAGGTTGATCTTAATTCGGTTTTTGTAGTGTTGTATAAAAGTGTAAAAGGGGGTATACTAAGGTTTATTGAAGTCTTAGCCATACGAAAATTCAACCTCCCTTTGTGGATTCATAAACAGATTGTTCTCACCTTAAACCTACCCTGGTAATATTAGCTTATTATTTAGAGTGATTAGGTGTCGAATCGTTTTCCCATTAATTTTATTATTATTATTTTCATTATTATCAGGGGTTTTGTGGAGATTTCAGTATTTTCATAGTTGAAATCATGATTCAATTGAAACTAGACCACCATGGAAAACCTGGAAGCACTTGACAGCCGTTTTGTCCTATTATGGAACTCCTCAACAGTGCGCATCCACGATCCCGCCTCACAAGATTCAAACCACAAAACCCTTTCTGATTATAAAATTGACTGATTATCCCAACACTTAAAAAGAAACTTACTCCATGAAAATTTGTCTGATTCAATAAAGATGGACTTGATTGTAATAATAATTTGCATATTTTTATACAACCACCAATTGAAACATAATGTAATGGTGTATTACCTAAATGGCATCTGGGATAGATATATCCAAAGAAGGGGGAGAAATAGATTGTTAGTAGTTAAGTAAAAACTTTGTAACTATGCATAGTTACCATATAGAACTTTGTTACTACATGACATCTCTATTATGAATATTCGCCTTTCTAGCCTATATCATCAGTTGATTACTTGTTCGACTTCATTATCTATAGTTTAGATCTGTAAGTAGATCTATTTACGATGGTTTCGTCAGATAGATAATAAATGATTTTTTACATTCCTTACTATCGATTTACTGGAAGGTGGGAGGTTTCTTTCAAGACTGTTCTACTGTATGGAACTGAAACGTGAAGAACTATTACAACAATCATCAAGATGGTACTAGTATTTATAAACAATTGTCTAAGCAAGATACTCAATATCCAATGACAGGGTACCATCAGCAACAGACTACTGTGGGAGAGAACAAACCAACTTCCAGTTAAAGAGATCAGGCAAAGTAGTTATAAGTGAATAGGACATACATTACGGAAATCACCAAACTGAATCACGAAGCAAGTACTTACCTGGAATTCTCTTACTTGGAATACTCTTCCACGAGGGGGTAACAGGCATAAGTAAGCAAGTAAGTAAATAAATAAGTAAGTAGAGAGGTTTCTTACTATAGCAAAGAGGTACAAAAGTGTCTTGATAGATATGAAACATATTTCTATTCTGCATAGTATACTATCACAGATGCCTGAACTTAAACAGACTTCAAAATTTAAGTATCAATATTATAAAACGAAATAACAGAGGATTCAGGGATGAGTTCATTCGATGACAATGTGAATTCCAGTTGATAACTTTTAATGTAAAATGATGTTAGCTAGAATATCATCCAACATCATGGAGCTTAACCTTAATTCATTATTAAATCAAACATATTTTGAATGACTGCTTAACTTATATCATTAACTATTGGTGAGAAGACGAAGTTTTTCATAGCTAAGCGGTATATTAAGGAGATACAATTCAAGTGTTTGTACTGTGGTGTGGTCTACTTATATCCATATAAGTAGTATATAGTGTGGGTCAGACATAGAATGTATTTTGACAGAAGACCGATGAGGAAAGAACTGAAATGAAGCGCAATCGTTTGGAAAATGCATGAGCAATGGAGTTGGAGAAGAAACAGTGAAGATTGAAACAATTGATTGTTAATTTGCAAATTAATTATTCATTGTTTGGTTATCAGAATTTACTGAGATAGTCTGTAATCTTTGTTTAAATACATTCGATTGTTCCCAACTAGTGTTCTGTTCACTACAGTACTACCTTAGTAACAATCTTCATTATTGTGATTATCAATATTTTCAGTCCAGTATATTGTACTATTTTATTAAGTAGTTTGAGAAACTCTTCCGAAATTCCCTGGTACGGCCGAGGCTAGGAATAGTTCGCTCTCCCTCTCGAAATACTCCCACATGTACACGTTCATATAGTCCCTTCCAGGGAAGTCTTACTCACTGCCTTCTTGCACCACGGGTGTTGTTTACCAAGTTGAAAGGACGAAAAGCGAATGTTTGGCGCTTTAACCAACTCAGTGGACACGGTGAGTCCACATAGGGGAGTTGGAAAACTCTGATTCCATACCAATGGTGTACATGGACTCCAGAATCCTGAGGGAACAAATGGCGTATGAATCAATCGTTGGTCAGTGGCTACCATAGGACTGCATCTCCTTACCATGCTCCACTGTCTTGTGGATTAGACCTTTAGGTCGAAAGCTTCAGGTGTGGCTGCCTAAGAAAACCACCTGCTTCAGTTTGGGCACCTGTGCAGTATCACAGCCCTCGCACAAATCAAATGGCGCATATATATCTGATGCCTTCTTGTACCAATATTTATGTGTTTAAATAAATAAATAATAAATAAATCGGTTATAATTTGTAAGAAGATTCTGTTGTTACCTTTCCATACTTTCATATCCGATATTATCAGTCAATGTCAACAAACAATCACTGTAATCCATATGGATAATTAATATAAACATAAAATTTTAATAATTCTTTACTGTTATGATAACTCATTTAAAAACGTTTCATTATAGATTCATTTGGTGTTGAATACTTGTATCTTATTGTTATTTAGGACTGCAATTGATCAGTCTCTTGTTGACATATGTGCATCCTGTGAGTACTACCTCGAGATTACCTGAAGTCACAAGCTTTATAAGTGAAGATGGTTTCAGTAGCTTAATGAATAACGTGATGGCGTTTGAAACGAACGGTACTGGGTTCGAGTCCCAGAGTGAACATCAACTCTGAGATGCAGGTATATTCAGCTGACCACTCCTAAATAGGACGAAACGCGCGTCCTGGATTCCACTGCTAGCCACTACCTATCATTTTATTATCAAGTTTCAGAACGAAGGCTTTATACGTCGTATATAAGTTATTAGAACTTTTATGTTTTTCAATGATAATTAAACGAGGGGTGGGGGGAATCTTACTTTCGAAAAAGACAACCTCTATCAAGAAACATTTTAACAATTTCTATATGTCCATGTTCTACAGCAACATGTAATGGTAAACGTCCAATAGCATCTGGACAATTCATTGCTCTTATACCATGTGGTGTAGCTAATAATTTTTCACATGTATGTAAACGACCATAATATGCAGCTGTATGTAATGATGTATTACGTTCGTTATCACGTTCTAATGCAGAAGCCCCGCGTAGAACAAATGCAATAGTAGCACCAAGATTACCCATTTTAGTTGAATAATGTAATGGTGTTGTACCATATTTATCTTTTTCATTGACTAATCGTTTAAATAATTCTTCCTATCAAATAATTAAGATTTAAAAAAAGAATAGTATTCAATTAACTAAATTTCGGCATATTTCTCTTACTACTTAAATATGAATTTCAGTAGTACTGAGGTATCTGTCTTCATGTTATCTGAAATATTAACCTTTTAAATATTATTATAAGGGGGTTTTGTGGAGGTTATAATAATCTTATATAGTTCAAATCGTAATTCAATTGAGGTTAGACCAGTAGAGTTCAACCAGGTCTTTTGTGAGATATTAACTCACTGAAGACATTATTGAATGGTTAGACATTAACACCGTTGGATGCCAGTTCAGTGGTCTAATGGTTAAGAGCTCTCGCGCGAGAGGGATAGGTCGTGGGTTCGAATCTCGTGAGGTAGGATCGTGGATGCGCACTGCTGAGAATTCCCACTATTGGACGAAACGACCATCCAGTGCTTCCAGGTTTTCTATGATGATCGAGCTTCAGTTGACTCATGATTTCAATTATATAAAATTACTTTAAAATATTAGATAATTGAGTTCGTATTCTGATATCGGCGTAATTGAAGTGAACGAAACTCAGGTAAGGGTAACCAATTTATTGTTTAATGCAAATTAAAGAATAGATTTGTAAAATGTGAAAAACCATAAATTAAATAGTTCATTTGCAAATCTTCCTTTAACTATCCCAAGTTTCATCAATCCTTCATTGTTATTACAATTACTCTCTGTTCATATTCCTGTTCTCCTCAATTAGATCTTGTAAACCTACTGATGCCAGATATCCTACTTCTGATTGGTATTACATATTACTTATGCCTATCGACATAAGTAGCATACACCTCACTCGTCCCCTCTTTAAACGGTCGCTCTTGCGGTTGTTCTGCTCGCCGAATCTCATTATTCTTTCCTGAAGTCTTTGCCGCCCTCACAGTCAAAATATCGAGTCCACCAGTGCGTCTACCTCCATAGCAATTTAGCCATGCAGAGCCATCTAAATCCGATATTCGCCCAGCACCTGGGATGTCTAACTCCTGCTCCTCAGCGACCTGCTGAACCATCTACGTACGATGCCCGCCCAGCAGCCGCACGTCCTCCTACTCCTCCCCGTTGACATCAGATGCTATAACTAACGCCGTCTCGCTAGAGCACCCCACCCGACATAAGCAGCATACACCACATAGTAAGTAATAAAAACCACTGATATTTAGAAGCTATTTTATCCCAGTTTACGACTGATTAACAATATACAATCAAAACCCTTCGTGAGATCAAAATCAGTACTTCCAGATTTCATAGAAACCATTACATGAAATGTCCAATAAGTTTAGAGCTGTTGATTTATCCTGTCAAACTGTAGTCAATTTGTTAGTAAAAGTAAACTAAATTGAATGTCATCTTGCAAAATGTCAACCAATTGTTTGAGACTTGTTTGTTTCTTCGTTTCCAGACTGATAACTCTCTGTTTTCGTCCTTTTTTCTTCGATCCTCTTAATTTTCTGCCTCCAGGTATTCCACTTTCAATTGATGATACATACTACTTATATCTGTCGATATCAGTAGCATACACCATAGTATCATTATCAAGATCATTTCAAATAAACTGAGCATGGTGTAGATTGTTTATTATAAATTTGTAACATCATAACTATTTCTATTCATACCACATATCATTATCGCACATACAAATCTTTCCACAATCATGTCTCATAGAAATCATCTTGACTGAAGTGATATCCGACTATCCTGACAAACCTGTGATGACTTAAATACATCGCATTTACAAATGCTATCCCTTGAATAAATAACTAAATAAATAAGTGTATACATATATTTTTATCAGAAGGCGGTTTTGCGGTTGTTGTTGAGTCCTGGGTTCGAATCCTAGGAGCAGGGTCGTGGGTGCTCACTGCTGAGGAGTTCCACATTGGGACGAAACGGCCGTCCCATGCTTCCAGATTTTCCATGATGGTCTAGCTTCAATTGATTTATAAATTCAATTAAAACATTGCATATATTATTTTATATATAATCATTAACTTACATCATTCAACTCTGGTAGGACTGTTCTGATTCCTGGACCTTGAAATAACATCAATAAATGAACTAAATTACGATTACTAGAATCATGTGCATTAGGATTTGCTCCAAGACGAAGTAATTGAATACATGTTTGTAAAGCTCCTTTCATAGCAGCTAATAATAATGGTGTCCATCCATTTGTTTCAGTCATTTCTAAAGGTGAACCCTGTTTGATTTTTTGGTATTTTATAAAAATGTAACAAGACAGAAAAGTAAAGTTTAGGGTAAATGATGAACTTTGGTCTCTTACTCAAATAGCAAAACCTTTTTAAAATATGATAATTGAACACCTAGATTGATTGGAACATTTGGGAGTCGTACTGTTTTGAAGAACCAATAGAAATTAGACAATCAATTGGAATGTATACTTCGTTGCGAGATTTCGAAACTATCTACTATGGATTCGCTTGATATTATTTGGTTAAATCTTTTCATTGATGTTTAGGACTGCAATTGATCCGCCTGTTTTTGGCATATGTCCATACTGTGCGTATTGCCTCGGTATATCCTTAGTTCACAAGCATTATAAGCAAAGATGGGTGGTGGCTAGTAGTGAAGTCTAGGACACGTGTTTCGTCCTATTTGGGACTCGTCAGCTGGATGTGCCTGCATCTCAGACTTGTTGGTGTTCACTCTGGGACTCGAACCCAGTACCGTTCGCATCAAACGACATCACGTTATCCACTCACCTACTGAGTCCTGATAGCCCCATGCTTGTGCGATAGGGTGAAGTCTAAATTCACTTGGTATTGTTTGTTCGAATCTTCCCATTGATGTTTAGGACTGTAACTGATCAACCTCTTATTGGTATATGTGCATAGTGTGTATTGCGTCCTGGGTCCGAGTCCCAGAGTGAACATCAAATCTGAGATGCAGGTACATCCATCTGACGAGTCCCAAATAAGACAAAGCACGCGTTCTGGATTCCACTGTTAGTCACTGTTCATCTTTGCTATCTACTATGTATTTACAAAATCAATAACTATACTGTCAAACTTGTCAGTAAGATTTAGATTTATTCTTTGAAGACTGATACCCAAAGTTCTGCATTCGTCTGTTTTTACGATACATTAGTGTGTGTGTGTGTCTAGTGTTCGTTTGACTGAATAAGTAAACGCTCAA
This sequence comes from Schistosoma mansoni, assembly GCF_000237925.1. Taxonomy (NCBI): domain Eukaryota; kingdom Metazoa; phylum Platyhelminthes; class Trematoda; order Strigeidida; family Schistosomatidae; genus Schistosoma; species Schistosoma mansoni. The sequence continues at coordinate 151,496 of NW_017386107.1, read as the reverse complement.
TCACTAGATTTTTTTGTCTTCAGTTTTTAGTTCTAAAAACAGATTATTCAGTTTCAAAACTGTCAAACAGTAGGATACAATTGACTCATAACATCTAAACTCATGCTTTATGCCTTCTGTATTATTCCAATCTAGGAGGTAGAAAAGAAGAGGATAAGTCCCATTAAAAAAACAGATCTACGCAATTTGATGGAGTTTTGTTCTTTGAATTGGATGGTTTGATTGTCTAGCTTTCATCGTCATTCTTCTGAACGACATCATCAGCACAAACTTCGGGTAGAAGCTTCACGACCAAACCATGCAGCTCAGAAAACAAAACTCCATCAACATCATTCACCTGAGCAACAAATCTTCTCCACACTTCTTAGCATTTTACATATAATGATTACTTACTTACTTACTTGCGCATGTTACTCCCAATGGAGCACAGGCCGCTGAACATATAATGATTAAGTTATTTTTAATCTATAGTATGATAGCGAAACCGTATCATGAAGTAAGGCGGTAGTCTTTAGAATTACACAAATGGCAAATAATCAAATATTCACAACTTATAAGTTGTTTATACTACTAGATACATAATTTACTGAGAAAAACAACTTTTATACGACTTCGGAAGTGTGTGTAGCTAGGTATAAGAAGTCTACAAAGAGAGCGAAACGGTTAGGAAACGAATGAAAGACTGAAAAATCTTATATTCTGTAATGATGAATAAAACATATATAAGTCATTTACTTTTAATAAATAGTTCAATTCATGAGTCAATCTAAGCTGTCTAACTTAGGTTGAGCGTTTCGTACTAGTGTGGAACTCCTCAGTGGTAAGCATCCAATATCCCGTACATGGGACTCAATCTCAGGACATTCGATCTGGTGCACGAATGCACAACATCTAGACCACTGAGCTAACATTCAACGGTTTTAATGTCTGACTTCAACCAAGCCATGATCATGCACAACCATTCAACCATTGTCTGAAGTGAATAACTCACTCCATTAGACACAGATTAGATTCCACTGGTCACGGCTTCTCACTAGAACTTCAGAAAGTCCATCCTGAAGCTAATTACTAGTGAGCACATGATTGTTATCAGAAATAGGGGTCGTGGATGTTGATGGAGTTTTGTTCTTTGAGCTTAATGGTTTGGTCGTGGAGCTTTCATCATCGTCCTTCTGAACGACTTCATCAGCACAAACTTTGGATAAAAGTGAAGTGTTCGAATTTCTCCACATGTGATTCACAGCTTTTCCTGTGCACCTCGATGTTGATTAGTTCTTGTTGTCGTTCAGAAAGACGATGAAAGCTCCACGACCAAACTATCCAGCTCAGAGAACAAAACTCCATCAAAATCATTCACCTGAGTTACAAATCTTCTCCACCATCGTGGATGTACAGTACTCAATAGTCCTTTATTAGGACGAATCAGCTGACCAATGTTTCCATGTTTTCAATAGTGATCTAGCTAAAATTGACTCATCTATCTACTACAATCTTTACAAATCCCCAAAACCAAATATTGTTGATTAAAAACTTACCTGTTCAACTAAATAGGTAACCAGTTTTTCATGATTATAAACAGCAGCTAAATGTAATGGTGTATAACCATTTTTATCTGGCATTATAAATACAATTGATTTAATTGATGGATCAGATTCAAACATTAATTGAACACATTCTAAATCACCTTTCATACATGCATAATGTACCGGTGTTGAATCATCATTTTGTTTAGCTAATATAAATGCATTATGTTCTAAACAAAACTAAGAATGATAATAATTGAAAAGAGAAACAAAGTTATTAATATCAGGAGTTGAAGCTAGACCATCATGGGAAACCTGGGAGCACAGGTTAAGCGCTCGCGCGCGAGGCTGATAGGTCCTAGGTTTGAATCTGGAGAGGTGGGATCGTGGATGCGTACTGATGAGGAGTCCTATATTAGGACGAAACGACGTCCAGTGCTTCCAGGTTTTTTATGATGGTGCATCAATTGACTCATAATCTCAACTAATGAAATTTAAAAAAACCCCAATCAAAAAAGACTATAAGAACAAGTGAATTTTACACAAAAAAGGCATAAACTGTTAGAAAATTTAATAGGTGAATTCATGAGTCAATTGAAACTAGACAGCTATGGAAAACTTGAGAGCACTAGATGGCTTTCCATCCTCATATTAGGCTACTCAGCAGTGTGCGACCACGATCCCGCCAGCTGGGTTAAAACCAGGGGCCTATCGGTCCCGTTCACGAACGCTTAACCTGTAGACCATTGAGTCGACCGGCATCCAGTAGTGGTATTGTTTAATTTCAACCAATCCACGAACTTGTACCGCTGTCCACCACCAATACATTTTAAAAAGTGTAAATAATACTGTGAGTGAAATTCTGATTTTAAAATCTTTACAAAACGTAGTATCCTTATAACTAGTAAGCAGCAATCTTTTTATTGTCATCTACTAAAGATATCATGCTCTAGTGTAAATTAGTGACTAAAGGAATCTAATCATGTTGAATGTGAGTCAGTTACCACCAATGACGTTTAAAGATGATAGTAGAATATAGTGACTGATGAAAGTCAAAAATATCAACCATTGGAGGTTGACTTAGGAGCTTGAGGGTTAAGTGTTCACTATGATACCTGAAGGTCTTGTGTTCAATCACTAGTAGAGTTAAAGACGCATACTGCTGAAGAGTCCTGCGTTGGGACGAAACGACTATCCAGTAATTCAATGTTATCAGTGATCAGTTCACGGTTCCAACGACATCCAACAATTTCCATGAAGCTTTCACTGTGGTAAAAGTGTCATATATTGTAATGTTACATCGTTTTTCCGTTTAACTTTCGTTGCTAGAGGAGACATATGACTCGATATTTTAGTCATCAATGCTTCTATTTAATTATCTTGATTATTACACTATTCCAACAGAATCAACTTCAGTTATGAGTTCCTTCTAAATTTCACATCTAGTTGTAACAGTATCGGTACTATCCTGTTTTGTTGAAACTATGAACCGATCAATGTTAGACCACCATTGAAAACCTGGGAGCACTGGACAGCCATTTCGTTGTGACCTATGGAGTTCAACTGTATCGCGTGTCAAGCAATTACCCACCTAAAGAAACGAAAGATGGTCGCGCAACATCATGGATTGGTTGGATTCAAACATTCAAACAGTTGGATATTAGCTCTGTGGTCTAGAGCTTATGCATTCGCGCGCGAAATCCAATGTCCTGAGATTGAGTCTCACATGAGGGATGCTCACCTCTGAGGAACTCTATATTAGTATGAAACGCCTATCCAGTGCTTCTAGGTTTTCAATGATGGTCTAATGTTGATCAGCTGATGATTTAAGTTTTTGAATTTATTCTTTAAATGACTTTACACAAATGCGGTTATAAACAACTGATGAGAAACTATGATGTATAATGAATTCATATTATTCTGCTTCGACTATTGTTTTAGCTTTGTTGAGATGTGTAAATATATTATTATACTCATATGAGAACAAAGAACACAGGAGATGAGAACCATTTATGGAAGGAATTCATTAGTAAGTTACTTGAATATCTGCTTCTATTTCCCGATGTAGTGTGTTCTTTGGCCTTCCTCTTTTCCGCTTCTCTTCCGGATTCCAAGTTAGGGCTTGCCTCGTGATGCAGTTTGATGATTTCCTCAATGTATGTCCTATTCACTTTCAACATCTTTTCCTAATTTCCTCTTCAGCTGGAAGCTGGTTTGTTCTCTCACATAAAACGCTGTTGCTGACGGTATCCGGTCAGTGAATGTTGAGTATTTTGCGCAAACAACTGTTTATAAATACTTGTACCTTATTGACGATGGATATAGTAGTTCCCCACGTTTCAGCTCCATACAGTAAAACTGTCTTTACGTTCGTATTGAAGATTTTCACTTTGAAATTAGTTGACAGTTGTTTTGAGTTCCATATATAGACAGCCTTGTCTGACTCCGGTCCTTACTGGAAACTCATCTGTCAGCTGTCCTCCATGCACAACTCTGCACTGTAGTCCGCCGTATCAACTACCTTGATTACTAAATTGATAATGAATGAGGAATTCTCTGTGGGCCAACTACTATTATTTTACGTATATAGTAGCTAAGTTTGGTAAGTTTTATATCGAGTGGGCTATAAACAAAGTAAATATAAAGCACAGTTGTATCTAATTACTTTAAATTTATTGCAAGGGATAGCCCTTTGTCAAGCCCACATGGTAGTTTGTTCCAGTTTCTGGACAGATCAATCCTATCCATTCTTCTGAAGCCAAATTTTTACCCTGTCACTCATTCGTTTATCAATCTTGACTGTTTTTATGTAAACGTATTCATGTACATTTCTTATCCTATTCATCATATGTCTGTAACCTACTTTCGTTCGACTATGAATATTGATTACCATTTGATTAAATCGAGTTAGCTCACATGCCCTCTCCACTATGCGTCATTGCCTTCGCTCTCTACTCTCCGCTTCCTTCTCTTCGTTCCTCTGATTTTCTGTCCAGATCAATGAATGTACACAATACATGTATTCAAAACTTCATTCTCATATTTAACTTCTTTAATTCTGTTTATTCACCAACGTGATTTAAGTCAGTTATCATAGACAACAATAGCTAATATGTATATTTCAATAACAATCATTTATATAACGCGAATTCACAAGGCAATCCCTAACTTGAAATCCGGAAGGGAAGCGGAAAATAGGATAGCCAAAGAACACATTACGTCGGGAAATGGAAACAGATATGAAAAGAATGAATAACAACTGGAAAGAACTGGAAAGGATTGCCCAGGGCAGGGTTGGATGGAGAATGCTGGTGGGCAGCCTATGCTCCTCCACGAGGGTTAACAAGCGTAAGTAAGTAAGTAATATAATCCAAATACAGTTAGATATTTGAAGATCACATAAATAGATGATAATACAAACGATAACTATTGACGAAACTTACTTTAACCATATCGGAATTCCCTGATGTAACTGCCGCATGTAATGGAGTTTCACCTTCACAATCAGTTAAATTAATTAAATTATTCTCTTTATCATTATTTTGTTGATTTAGATAATAATTAAATTGATTAAAATCAACTGATTTCTTCTTTATATCATATTTCACTATACTACTATTATTATTATTAGTAGTAGTAGTATTACATAATACATGAGTACGTTGTGTATCTATATTGAATGATGATTTTGTTCTTTGTGATTTGATTGGTTGATTTAAATGATGCACTTTTAAATAGGCTTCCATTTTAAATAATAAATTTAAACATTTACGACTAACATTAGCTATGGCAACATGTACTGGATAAGTATGCTCTAAATCATATGCAAAGATATTAGCTCCTTTGTTTAACTATAATGATAATAAAGAATTAATAATAATAATAATCAGAAGGGTTTTTTTGTGGAGATTTTTGTATTTTCATAGTTGAAAGCGTGAGTCAATTGAAGATAGACAACCAGGGAAAACCTGGAAGCACTGGAAGGCCGTTTCGTCCTATTGTTGGACTCCTCAGTAGTGAGCATCCACGGTTAAGTGCTCTGGCGCGAGACTAGTAGGTCCTGGGTTCGAATCTCGCGAGGCGAGGTTGTAGATGCGCATTGCTGAGGAGTCCCACAATAGGACGAAATGGGCGTCCAGTGCTTCCCGGTTTTCCCTGGTGGTCTAGCTCCAATTGACTCACGCTTTCAACTATGAAAATAATAATAATAATAATAGTAATGATAATAATAATAATAATGGGGGTAACATTCAGTGTTGTTGCCAGAATTTTAGAGGAAACCTACTGAAAATTATGTCTAATCATTATTGTTTCTTAATTTCAAAAAATTGATGCTAATGTAGTGTGTGCTACTGATACCGACAGATATAAGTAGTATATATCATCGAAATTGAAATACTTGAAGGAGGGAGGTTAAGAGGATTAAAGAAAAGAAAACGAGGACAATTAATAATTGATATGGAAAATAAGGAACAACAAAGTCTGAGACAGTTGGTTGACATTTTGCAAATGAAGTATTCACTGTATGCTTCTCAGATCACAATTGATTGATCACTGGGTGGTGATCAATGTCATGTGTGTCAAGTCCTTCTTAGTGCTGATCGAATGCTATCGATCAAGTTGCAATGCGGCCACTATTCTATGTGGCTCGACACTGCGTGCACTATGTTGAGGTAAGATGGTGGTTGGAGGTGGTCAACAGGAAACCCTGGAACCGGGTTTCGTGCTACTTGGCACTCGTCAGCAAGGTGTACCTGTAATCTTGAGGGAACTAGTGCTCATGATAGATGGTGTTCTCAGATTTTACCGAGAGATTCTGTAATTTTGTACCCAAATATATTCGGTTGACCTCACTTGTGTTCTCGTTCAGTACTCTAAATGCATAAGAACTGAAACATCTTGTGTTATAATCAGATATTTTACATTACATTGAAAAAATTTGAGAGTAGGATAATGACTATAAAGCAAACTACAACTAAGTTTAAACTATCCAGATTGCCAATATATTTGATATCGGACTAGCAATGGAACCTTATACACTCGTTTTACTTACTACGAGACAAGTTAGCTAAATAAATCCGCTTTTCAGTGTTGATGATTAATTATCACACTATTAGAGGACTCAACCTCTTTGAAAAGTATGCAGAAAAAACCTAGTGACTCGATTGTGGGCTACAGTTAAGCATTATCTAACGTGAGATGAGAGTTGGAGGTAGTTGAGAAGAAACCTTGTATATAAGTTTCCTGCCACTTGCCACTCGCCAGCAAAGATATACCTGTAATGTTGAGAGAACTGATGCTTGCAGGAGGATTACATCCTATTTTATGCAGCTTTACAGTCAGAGATATTTTCACTGAACTGTTTGGGCCACTGTCGACCCCCTATAGGATAGAGGCATACTTATCATTGATTGATGTCATGTATATATGGTCCTACTTAGCGCTCAGTAGTAATGTATCTGATTGTGAAGTTGAGTTTTCTGTAGTTTATGTCCAACCATCAAATCACATTTCAACATAGTACCGACGAACATCTCATATATATTCAGTCCAAATTGAATAACTTTTACGTTTATCTTTTCTATACCTATACTGGGTTGTATCATTTAAACATAAAAATTGTCAAAATGTTTGTTTGTTCTTTCTGTCAGTTTCGATGTACACTCGGAAACTGGATGATAAGAAATAGAGATATTTATATGCATATATGAAATTAATAAACTAATCAAGGTAGTATATGAGTCAGTGATAATAGTGGAATAGATTACATAACTAAACATAATGCAACCAAACTCTGTCTATTGTAATCAACTCGATCTATGGTGATTCCTCAACTAAACGATAAGTTACCTGGTTATGCCACTTCTATGTTTATCTACGAATTCAGCTGTTCATGTGGCGAAAGCTATATTGGGCTCACTACCAGACAATTGAAACAAAGAGTTAGTGAACACCTCCCTTCGTGGTTAAGAGAGGGTACCGTCGAAACAATACTTAGCTCTGTTCTATCACACATGATAGATAGCAGTCATGTAGTAGACAGAAATAAATTACTTAAAGTGATTTGTCGTATCCGTATTAGTTTTCCTTATGGGGTCCGACCTCATCTCTTACACATAGTAGAAGCTATAGGAATTCGAGCTAACAATCCAAGCCTTTGTGTTCATAAGAAATTTGTATCACCCTTATCTCTCCCTTGGCCTTAATAAATGACTTTATTTTCCCATAATGTAACATTAATTGAAGCTTTTATTATTTCTTATCATAACTAGTACAATCAATTGTAAAGGCATGTTGATTATATATCGATTATTGATAAAAAAGTATTGAGTTTCAAGTGAAATCATTTTGATGGAGTTTTGTTCTCTGAGCTGGATGGTTTAGTCGTGGAGCTTTCATCGTCCTTCTGAACGACATCATCAACACAAACTTCGGATAGAAGTGAAGTGTTCGAATTTCTCCACATGTGGTTCACAGCTTGTCCTGCACACCTCAACGTTGATTGGTTCTTGTTGACCATAAATCTGTCATTGTTTACTTCTTTGTTTTGATTGTATCTCCCATTGGTTTGATTTTTGTTCCCATGTTTCTGCAAAATTTTCCTGACCAGTTGATGATGTAACTCAGAAGGATGATGAAAGCACCATGAGCAAACAATCTAGCTCAGTTTTTCATGTAATATTTAATTTTACTGCTCTCAATAGAAAACAATGCCTCACTATCCATTCAACTTGGACCATCTATCTAACCTATCACATCTGCTTCTATTCACATTTCACACTATTATCGTACATTAAAAATAACGTTTATCCTTTATCACTACAAATGTCACATTTTTTCATTCTTTACCATACACACACAAGTACACAAATGTATGCCCCCAAATGCCCTGGTACAGCCGAGAGTGGGGAGAGTCCACTCTCCCTCTCGAAATGCTCTTACATGGCCACGCGTATATAGCCTCTGACAGGGAAGTCCTACTTACTGCCTTCTCATGACATTACTGTTGCTTACCAAATTGAGAGGACGAAAAGCGAATTTCCAGCGCTTTAACCGGGTTGGTGGACACGGCGCATTCACCTGGGGAAGTTGGAAAACCCTGATTCTAAACCAATGGTTAACATGTGCTTCCTGAGGGAACAAATGGCATATGAATCAATCGTTGGTCACCAGCTACCATGGGATTGCATCTCCTCACGATGCTCCACTGACTTGTGGGTTAGACCTTTAGGTAAAGACTCCGGGTGTGGCCCCTTAAGAAAACCACTTGCTTCAGTTTGGGCACGTGGGCAGTATCATAGACCTCATAGAAATTAAATGAGATTTGTGTGGCGCATATATATCTGGTGCCCCCTTGTACCAATATTTATGAGTTACCAATACTTCTTTCACTTAGTTTCATTGTCAAAACAGCACTGTTATTATTCAGTAAATATTTATGTTGCCCTAATGATCGGAGTGAATATGCTTGTCACTACCACCACCACCATCAACAACAACAATAAAAATCTTGAACTCACAAGTATCTCCATACATTCCACACTGTCATGAATACAACAATAATGTAATGGTGATGCACCTCGTTCACCTTCTGCATTTACACTGACATTATCCGATTCTAATAATGCCTATAAAATAATAATAAATCATCATCTCATTGTTTATTATTAGATTATATATAGTGAAATTTCCTTTGAAAAGAAACAAGAACCACCTATTAAACTGACTCATCCAATTGTAAGACTGCTCAGCAGTGCGCATCCACGACCTCGCCTCTCGAGATTCGAACCCAGGTCCTACCAGTCTTGCGGCGGAGCACTTAACCGTCAGACCACTGAGCCAACATCTCATGGTACTTATGTCTAACTCCAACCAATCCACGAAGTTGAGCGACCGTTCACCAATTGTCTTCAGTAAGTTTCTATTTCACAACAGACATGGTTTGAACTCACCTGGTCACTGCTTCTCACTAGAACTCCTGGATTTACCCCTCGAAGTCAGTCACTAGTAAGCATATGATTATTATTATTATCACAAGGAGTCCCACAATAGGACGAGACGGCCGTCCAGTGCTTCCAGGTTTTCCATGGTGGTCTAGCTTCAATTGACTATGAAAATACTGAAATCTCCACAAAACCCCTTCTGGTTATTCAAAGAGTACAACCCAATGAAACAAATTTGAAAAGAGAAAAAAGAAACAGACATGAAGAATTTAGAACATTAGAATTTGGCAGAACATAAAGAGTGGATGCACCTTCGCAATTGCAAACGATTTTGAGCCATGTCATTCAAGGCCTCTAACCATCGGTTGTTATCAACTTGCGGATCCTTCAACATACATTGAACACCAATTATCAAACATGCATACACACACACACAGATTCCAAACCACTTACCTTTAATATACTATAATAATTTTTTTCACATGCTATATGTATTGGTAATAGACCATTTTTATTTGGTTTTGTTGGATCAGCATTAACACTTAATAAATAACGTACTACAAGTAAATGTCCTTCTTTAACAGCTAAATGTATTGGAAGATTACCATTTTGATCTGGTTCATTAATCCCTTTTTTAAATAAAAGAAAAAACAAATGCATTAATGAAAACATTTGATAAATGATAAGGAGTGAATATTGACAAACTGATAAGATGACCATGATAAATAATTCCCTTGGTGTTGTTGACTTGGAACGTCCGATTGATGTTTGGGACTGCAATTGATTAGTCTGTTATGGGCATATTTGCATGGTGTGTGTATTGCCTCGATATAGCCTTAATTCACAAGCATTCTAAGCAAAGATGGACAGTGACTAGTAGTGGAATCCAAGACCCGCGTTACGTCTTATTTGGGACTCATCAATCGCATGTACTTGTATCTCAGAGTTGATGTCCACTCTGGGACTCGAATCCAGTACCGTTCACTTCAAACGTCATCGTGTTATCCACTTAGCTACTGAGTCTCGATAGCAACCTACTTGTGTATTGAGGTGAAGTTGAAATTCACTTGATGTTTTTTACTTGTATCTTCCCATTGTTATTTAGTACCGCAATTGACCAGTCTCTTGTTGGCATATGTGCATCCTGTTCATATTGCTCCTATATAGCCTTAATTCACAAGCATTACAAACAAAGATGGACAGTGGCTAGTAGTGGAATTCAGGATGCGCGTTTCGTCCTATTTGAGACTCGGTTGCTGAATGTACCTGTATCTTAGAGTTGATGTTCACCCTGGAACACGCACTGAGTCCCAAATAAGACGAATCGAACGTTCTGAATTTCACTGTTAGCCAATATCCATATTTGCTTAGAATGCTTATGATAAATAATGTGTTTTCGGTGATAGGAAACAAATGGTTCATGTTTTTTTCATCATAAGTTAACTATTATAAGATTTTTAAATGTTCTGTCTCTAAGATCAGTGATCAGTTTCAAGAAATTTACTTACTATTAATGGAAAGATTCTTCATATTTACAATGAAACCATCTTGGAAAATTCAAAATTTACCGTATTGTTGAGACCTAATTTATCACTGCAATTGAAAAGAGAAATAGATTTTTCTCAGTCATGGAAACAGTAATATCAATTCTAAGCACAGATGATGATAGCTGATAATGTCATCCAGGATTCGCTATTCATCCTATTTGAAACTCGTCAGTTAGGTGTACCTGCATCTCACAGCTGATGTTCACTCTAGGACTTTAACGTTGTATCGTTCGCTTCAAACGCCATCATGTTATCTACTTAGCTACTGAGTCCAGATGGACTGTAGATTATGCTATAGGGGTTAAGTTTAATTCATTTCTGTATTGATTGTTTATAATGTTGAAGTAATCCGAACAGGATGTACATATGCTAATAATAGACTGATCAATTGCAGTTCTAAACTTCAATGGGAAGATTGAAACAATCAACACAAAAGCTAAAGTAATATCAATTATTTGAACCGATCAGTAACACTTTACTTTACAAAGTATTTGCCTTTAGAAAAAATCATAAAAGACAACTCTCTGACTACTACAACCATAGTAGCTGACATAGTTGTCAAGTACAATGATATGAGCACTGTATATATACACTATCTAAATATGGATATGATTTGAATATGCGAGCTGATAATGAAGGATCACTTCTAAACAGGACCATTATCGTCAACATCAAGAAGATAGAAATATCATGAAGTCATTAACTCTCTATCCAACAGGAAGAAACTAATAAGAGTTTAAAAAGTATTGAAATCTTAAAAGAAATGTTTTGACGTTCCATTTAATAAACGTTTACTTAGATCCCTCTACGTCTTCATAAGTTCATAGGGGTCAACTCTCAAGTGATTACAACAGATACTCCATTGATGGTACGAATATGTGTTTTTACTATTATCAGCACAAACATGAAGGTATTCTCACCGAAATTCAACTTTCACATAATTAACATCAACCGAATTAGATTGCTTACAGTTGAATTACTGTACTATTTCATGACAACAAAGATGGATAGTGGCTAGCAGTGGAACTCAGAACGCGCGTTTCGTCCTAGTTGAGACACGTCAATTGCAAGTAACTGTATATCAGAGTTGATGTTCACTCTGAGACTCGAATCCAGTTCTATTCGCTTCAAACGCAATCGCGTTATCCACTTAGCTACTGAGTCGTGATAGCCACTTGCTTGTGAAATGGGGTGAAGTTTAAATTCACTTGGTATTGTTTTTTTTTGAATCTTCCCATTGATGTTTAGGACTGAAACTGTTCAGTCTCCTATTGGCATATGTGCATACTGTCTCTATATTGCCTCTATATAGCCTAAATTCACAAGCATAGTAAGCAAAGATAGATAGTGGCTAGCAGTACAATCCAGGATGCGCGTTTCGTTCTATTGAGGACTCATCAGCTGGACATACCTGCATCTTAGAGTTGATATTCACTCTGGGACTCAAACCCAGTACCTTTCTCTTCAAACACCATGGTGCTATCCACTCAGTTGTTGTTTAACGAGGATCACTAACAGACAACACCTATTTTGTTGTTCTTGTTCTTGTTGTTATCCATAAGTTGTCCAAAATAGTAATTATGTAATAAAGGTATTACATACTCATTATACTTACTTGCTTTATGTGCAACTAAAACACTTGCACAATCTAAATAACCTTTCATTGCAGCATAATGTAATAAAGTACGTTGATTTGAATCACATTGATTTATTATAAATGGATTGTAGGCTAATATTTCACCCAATCTTTCTGTTTCATTTGTTTTAA
>NW_017386107.1:121802-138515 GCF_000237925.1 Schistosoma mansoni | reverse complement strand
GGTGCCTGGGAGGCAGAAGATTAAGTTCTCAGAGAACAAAACGAGAACAGAAGGTGATTGGTATGTGGAAATGAAAGAACAATGAAGTCTGGGATGATTGGTTGATATTTGCAAATGGGACAATCAAATTTAAGATGATGTGGTATGCGCTACTGATGTCGACAAATATAAGTAGTATGTTCTACAAACGAAAGTGAAATGCCTAGAGGCAGAAGATTGAGAACAAAACAAGAACAGAAGGTGATTGGTATGTGGAAATGAAAGAACAATGAAGTCTGGGATGATTGAATGGTATTTTCAAACTCAAGACGAGTGATTGACATTTTGCAAATGAAGTATTCACTGTAAGGTTCTCAGTCTTTACTAAGATGTTCTGTACTTTTGTATTCAAATACATTTGATTATCCACACTTGTGCTCTCGTTACAGACTGATCCCTGGCAGCACTTTAAATCATGAAGAAATGGACAATTATTTGATCCTAGTGTAGTACACTTCAGTAGGATATAATGAGTATCTAATGCTGCCTTCTACAGATGAAAATAACCTACTCCAAAACTAATTCATTTAAAGGATCAAGATATGTCAATTTAATGATATAATTATTCAAATTAGGGTTTATAGATTATCCTAGAAATTCCGGTATGTACCGGTTTGTACCCAGATGAACATATCACAATGAAGTATTTCCAAGAAAACCATCCGTAAACTGAATGTTCCGTTGAAGGGAGTTTTCTTGTGAACTAAGCGTAAAAACATAGATCGTGCCAATTTAAATTGTATTCAATAGAATATTTCCCACAAATTTCCATAACTGCTAATACATTATCTTGTCTTCTTCATGTTGAATATAAACCTAGTTTAAGTACTTGTGAATGTGGATTAAATACTTTTTATTGAAGTATTGACTATCAAGTAATTGAAAGTAAATCTGTTACCTTGATGTGGTGGTCGGGCTTGCCTATTGTAATGAACCAATTGAGTTATACTGGCTAGAACAATCGTTCCTTAAGGTGTTATCATGCCAGAAAGGTCGGTTGAATAGCTGTAAGACTAAAAGCAACAAATGCAAAGTCCGAGGGTGAAGTCGTACTGCTAACTGTACATTGGTGTGACGGAAGTAAGGTATTTCCTTCAGACAAGAAGTATATCAGCGATGCTGCCATTCTACCAGGAAGGGTCAGGTTAGAATAAGTCGACCCTAAAAGTGCACACCTCACTTTATCCCATGGATTTCCGTCTCCGGTAGTAAGGTTTCAACAAGTATGGAGCCAACACGAAATTACTTATAAAAAGGTCGTGTGTAACCGACCTCAATCAGATGTCCCGTGGTCACTGCGGTCACACTATTAGCTCATGAAGACCAAATCTAACCCAATTTCTTCTTCAGGTACCTCTAGAAGAACCATTCCACGATGTAGGCAACTGGGAAGTGAAAACCCCCTTCATACCTCTAACAGCACTTAAAATCATAGCTTTCAATGAGCAATATTTTTGTTTTCCAAACTTAGAAGGCTTGTCAATAATCCATTTTTTGAGGATGGCCCATAGGTAAACTCAAGAAAGCTCCAAGAAGCGCACAAAGAGTCGAAGATCTTCCAATCAATCATCTTTTCGAAGAATATTTCAGAGTCTTTATGTGTAACTTCCCTATTAGACAAATGCTAATAAAAACCCTGTACACGAATTGGATGGAATATCTTCGACTCTTTCTGAACCTCTTAAAGCTTCCTCGAGTTCAGCCGTCAGGCTTCCTCATATATATATATATATAAATAATCAATAAAATGACTTACATTAAAAATAAGATTTGGATTCTCTAATATTTCATCACGATTTATTATATAAATTAAATTTTCTTCTGGATTTATTTTATTATTGATACATTTTTTATGATAATTGTTACCATGGCAACAACAACAACAACAATAAACTCTATTTGATTTTACTCTAGATTTTATTTGATCTAATTTTTTCAATGTTTCGGCTGCTAATAATTGTGCTTCATCAAGAGTAATACCATAATTATCTATATTCTCATTAAAAGATGGATATAATTTAGATGATTTACGTGAATTTAATAATGTTAATATTTTAGTATCTAAGTAATGAATATAAGTTTGTTCATTTGATCTCTTTCTATTAATAAAACTATTACGATTGATTATGTTTAAATGAGGGGTGATTTGATGTTCCAATTCTTGTACCTTAGTTACATTTATATCAGTGATTGGATTAGTGTTCGGATGATATGAACTATAGGGGAGAAAAAGGAGGGGGGGGGACGGGAATAAGAAGAAATTAGAATTAGGTAATAAATAACTATAATGGATCATGGTTCATTTCAGTAAGTAAAAATAGTTTTTTTAAAAAAATGGTTACTTCATTTGATCATGTTTCTTTTAAGTACAAAGGGGGTTACAAAGGGGGGCACCCGACACATATACTCCATACGAGTCACTTGATTTGTGTGTGTACTGTAATACTGCCTGGGTGCTCAGACCGAAAAGGTGATTTTCTTAGGGGGCAACACCCGGAGCTTTTGACCTAAGGGTCTGATCCACAAAGCAGTGGAACAACTTTAAGAGTTGTAGTCCTATTGTAGCCGGTTACTAACAATAGGTTCGTACACCGTTTGTTCGCCTATATTCACAATTGGTTTGGAATGAGAGTTTTCCAACTGTTCTAGGTGAACTTCCCGTGTCCACCAACCTGGTTGAAGCGACAGACATTCGCTTTCCATCCTCTCAATTTCGTAAACATCATTAATGCCACGAGAAGGCAGTGAGTAGGACTTCCTTGACAGAGGCTATATACGCGTGGCCATATGAGAGCATTTCGAGAAGGGGAACGGACTCTCCCCACCCTCGACCGTACCAGGGCATTTATGAGCAATAATTCAAAGACTACATGATATTTAGAGTAAATAACAGCCTAAGTAAGTAAGATCAAGTCAACAAGATTGCTTTGATGACCGTATACTCACATAAAATATCTGTGTCATAACTAATGGGAAATGAAAGTTTGATTACGGTTGATGCAAAGATAAATAGTCTTCAATCATAGCCTAGAGGAAAACAAGGCGAAAAGTATTCGCATAAGATCTATATACATATATCTACATTTCCTTATTTACTACAATTTTCACCACATTTTACATTGAACAGATGATATTCACATTCAAAACCAACACAATTGGATTAAGACAAGTTGTATTTTAAGACCTATCTACATCCAACAATTTTGTGGATTGGTTGAAGTTAGACATTAACATCGTTGGATACCGGCTCAGTGGTCTAGGGGTTTGGAGTTCGCGTGACACACCGGTGGGTCCTGGATTCGAATGCTGATGGGCGAGGTCGTGGACGCTCACTGCTGAAGAGCCCTACACGAGGAAGGAACGGACGTCTAATACTTTCAGGTTTCCCATGGTGGTTTAACTTTAATTGAATTATGAAATCAACTATAAAATTACTATAATCTCCATAAAACATCTTTCTGATAAGTCGACTGTTTTTTCTTCCATAAGAAGGTAAAACGAGATTCTAAATTTTTCAGATAATTTAACAGTTCACTACTCAGTCAAATATTACTTAAACAGATATTTGTCAAACGATTATAAAATTAACGATTATGATAAAACTTGAAACAAAGATGGATAGTGGTTAGCAGTGGAATTCAGGACGCGTGTTTCGTCCTATCTGGGACTCGTCAGCTGGATGTGCTTGCATCTCAAAGTTGATGTTCACTTTGGGACTCGAACCCAGTACCTTTCGCTTTAAACGCCATCGCGTTATTCACTTAGCTACTGATTCCTGATAACCATCTGCTTATGCAATGGGGTGAAGTTTGATTCATTCGATATTTTTTCATTGAATTTTCCCATTAATGTTTACGACTACAATTGATCAGTCTCTTATTGACATCCTAGACATCCTGTACGAATCGCCTTGATGTTGCCTTAAGTCACATACATTATAAGCAAGGATCGATTTCACTGATAGCCACTATTCATCTTACTGTATCAGTAAAATAGAACAAAGAAAATGAAATATACCATACAGTTAACTTACTTATCCATTTTATTTCTATCTTCTATGTTCCTAGTAATGAATACAGTTCTAAATGATTTAAAAATCTATTACAAAACACCATTTATACTACTTATATGAGTAGATTCAAAGTCCATCATTAACGAATAAGAACTTGTTTATCCTGTTTTCACAAATCAAACTATCATTTCCATTTACTTAGATTATACATTAGGCAAACAATAATGTTAAGTGAAGATATGAAGAAGCCGTTTCTTTTTATTTCCCTTTAGATTCACTTCGTTTTGCATTAAGTGTTTATGCTTATAAGATAATATTCAATGAGAATGGACAATGTGTCATTACTCTTTGTTCCTTTTTCTCAAATGAATTACTTATCCATTGAATCCATCTTGGTCTTATTCATTACTGATATGTATATATACTACTCATAATTCTACATTAGTGATTTAATTTAATTTAATCTATCCCGATAGAAAGATATGACATGATTACTCTTCGCTTTTCTTCTCTCTTTCTTAAAGATTATTCATGTCAAATATGATTGAATATGTATATATATATATATATTAAAGTAATCTAAACATCTTCTTTTTAACTCTATAATGAATAGTTATTAATTATCATTGAATGGTGATGAACCTATTAAAGTGTCATATGTAATTTGTTAATTGACAAGATTAATTGTTTGATCATTATCATGATGATAACATTCATATTCAATATGAATTGTTATGGTCAATGATAGAATCCAGTGTTAAAATTTTGAGTGAAAACTTATACTACTTATAAGTATGCTAAAATAAAAAAGATAATTTTTCAGGATATCTATTAAATTATAAATGAAGAAATGATACTTGATCTATGTCCTAAGTATTTATACTACAACTAAATTCAATAAATTAAAAATACAGTTCAGTGAAGAAAATATTCTTTTCTGAATTGTTTTAATTTAAGCGTGTGCTTGCGGAACTGGTAGGTTCTGGGTTTGAATCTCGAGAGGTGGGTTCGTGGATGCGCATTGCTGAGGAGTCCTATAATAGGACGAAACGGCCATCCAGTGCTTCCAGGTTTTCCATGGTGGTCTAGTTTCAATCGACTCATGATTTCAACTATTAATTTAAATACTTTATGTGAATGGTTGATGAAAAGGTATAAACATTGAAGTTATCTAGTTAAAAGTTAGATAATTATTCACTGACAATACCATATAAAGATCATTTAAAATTTCTAAATGATTCCTGTTATGGAAATATAGATTTGTGAATTTCTACTGAATAAATAAGTTCATCTGTATGTCTTGAGAGTTGATTTCCAAGTAGTTATGAACTGGTATCCCGGTTAGATTTGTTCTTATTGAATTCCATTATGAAAGTTTCAAAGTATGATTCAAGACAATACTAAAGATTTTCTAGAGATATAACATTTAGATCAATTGCGTAGTCAGAGGTCAACTGAAGAAAAAGGTCAACAAGAATTCACGTGGTATTGTTTGGTTGAATCTTCTCATTGATGTTTAGGACTACAATTGATCAGTCTCTTATTGGCATATGTTCATACTGTACGTATTGCCTCGATATGGCCTTAATTCACAAGCCTTGTAAGCAAAGATGGACAGTGGCTAGTAGTAGTCAACATGAATATAAAGAAAAGCTTAAACAATAAAACCAATCATTCATAAACAAGGCTACCAGGAAAAAAATAACTAGTTTAGAGTTTGTGGAATAACTGGAAAGCCAATGTCCAGAACAGCAATAAAAACCCGGAGACCAGGATAACAAACATCAGATTCATCTATCAGTACAGGAATATAGTTAACGCTGTAGTGTCGGTTGATATGTTAAGCCTATATACCTTTATTCTAGCTTCTGGACAAGCCAGTTTATTTATCCATCTTGAGTCATGTTTTCACCTTCTTAATTATTCACTTATTCACCTGACTACTTTATATATAAGCGTATGTGTGTGCACACTTCTTATCCCATTCATCGCATGTCTGTAACTTATCCTTATCTGATTACAAATATTGATTAACGCTTGGTTAAAGTGAGTTGGATTACCCGCCAACTCCAATTCGTGTCATTTTTTGCTTCGCTCACTGATATTTGCTCATTTGGGCAGCATTTCTACAATTGAAGAACATATGGAACTCAAAACAACTATCAACCAATATCAAAGTCAGCATCTTCAATACGAACGTCAAGACAGTTTTACTGTACGGAGCTGAAACGTGGAGAACTACTACATCCATCATCAGGAAGGTACAAGTATTTATAAACTGTAGTTGTCTATGCAAAATATTCAACATTCACTGATCGGATACTATCAGCAACAGCGTTTTATGGGAGAGGACAAACCAGCTTCCAGATGAAGAGAAAATTAGGAAAAAATATTGGAAGTGGATGGGACATACATTAAGGAAATCACCAATGTGCATTACAGGGCAAGCCCTAACTTGGAATCCGGAAGAGAAGCTGAAAAGAGGAAGGCCAAAGAACACACTACACCGGGAAATAGAAGAAGATATGAAAAGGATGAATGTTAACTGGAAAGAACTAGAAAGGATTTCCCAGGATAGGGTTGGATGGAGAATGCTGATGGGCGGTTTAGGCTCCTCGACGAGGGGTAACAGGCGTAAGTAAGTAAGTAAGATTGGTATTATAAAGGTTATCGAGGTAAACAATTAACGAAGTACGGCACTACAGGCTTATTTATCTTTTTAAATTAACTAAGAATTTCTCAATATTTAACTCCATTAGTTACAAACTACTCTTCGTAAGATCAAGTTATCCTAAATCGTTTTGCACATAATAAAGCTGAATATTAAACATTGAACAGTGAAAACGGTTATTAATTCATTTTTGTATTTGGTTGTTTGAATATTCCCATTGATGTTTAAAACAACAAGTGATCAGTCACTTATTGGCATATATGCATTCTGTATGGTTTGCCTTGATATTGTCATCAGTCACAAACATTATAACTCTTAGATTCAGGTACATCCAACGGACAAATTCCAAATACAGAGAGAAAAACGTGAGTCCTGGATTCCACTACTATCCACTATCATCCTTGTTCATAACAATTATTAGTTATTATCTTTTAACTTTCATTCTCTGATCAATAAACATCTGAAATAAGAAAGACTAGTTCAGTGAAATGTTCTCTTTTCGGCGAATTCACTTTCAAAGCTGTACAATCGCAAGTACATATATATAATCTTATTTTACAGGATGATAATAATTACAATAATGCTGGTAATAACGTCTGCTAGACATTGATGACAGATAGATAGGCCAATTATCATTGTGGAAGGATAGCTTAGCATGATAAGATAAAATGTTTAAATTGAGATTAAATATAATCAGGAGAATCATAGAAACAGAAATAAACTAGTTGAAGGTAAAAGGTTTAAAGAGAATATGAGAGAGGAGTCAGATGACTATAGAGGAAGAACAGTATGAAGAAAAGAATTATATAATATTAAGATCATGCTACGAATAGTTTTTTCCCTGGTTAGCGTTTTTTTTTTGGTGAGTTAGTTTTCTATTTGATGGGGTCAATAACCCTATGGCCAAACCTCCTCCTTTATTCGGGCTTGGAACGGGTAGTAGACCCCGAAGGGGCTAGAGGCAGATGTGAAGACGCGGATCGGCAAAGCAAGAGCAGCATATCTACAATTAAAGAACATATGGAACTCAAAGCAATTGTCAACCATAACCGAAATCAGAATTTCCAATACAAATGTCAAGACAGTTCTACTGTATGGGGCGGAGACGTGGAGAACTACGAAAGCCATCATCCAGAAGATATAAGTATTTACTAACAGTGGTCTACGCAAAATATTTCGGATCCGTTGACCAGACACTATCAACAACAACCTACTGCTGGAGAGAACGAACCGGATTCGAGAGAAGGAAGAAATTAGGAAGAAACATTGGAAGTGGATAGGACACACATAGATGGAATCACCCAACTGCGTCATATGACAAGCCCTTACATGGAATCCTAAAGGCCAAAGGAGAAGAGGAAGACCAATGACCACATTACGCCGATAAATGGAAACAGATATGAGAAGAATGAATAATATTTGGATCAAACTAGAAAGAAAGGACGATGAGAGAGTGGGTTGGGGAATGCTGGTCAACTTCTATATAGAATAGTAATGAAGTACTGTTTTTGTTATGTCATTCAACCTTAATTGATCATAGAATATCTAGTTCTTCTCCATCAGAATAAAGTTCCGCAAAAGATTTTCACCAGAGTTATGTCTCGAACGATGAATTATCCAGACTGCAGACATTGTAAATTAACAACACAAGTGTTGATTTGATTCGATAGAGAGAAGTCTCTTTTCAATAAGAAGTAATTAATTACTGATCACTTCATTCCTAATGTCGAATTTAATAATTCCGCCCTAGACTTATCTGATTAGTAAAACAATACTGATTATAAGCCAAGATGGATAGTGTCTAGCAGTGGAATACAGGACGCGCGTTTCGTCCTATTTGAGACTCGTCAGCTGGATGTACCTACATCTCAGAGTTGATGTTCATTCTGGGACACGAGCTCAGTAACATTCGCTTCAAACGCCTTCACGTTATCTACTCAGCTACTGAGTTCTGATAGCCACTTGCTTGTGCAATGAGGTAAAGTTTAAATTTACTTAGTATTGTTTGGTTGAATCTTCATATTGATGTTTAGGACTGCAATTGATCAGTCTCTTATTGGGCATATGTGGATACTGTGTGGACTGCCTCTATATAGCCCTAATTAACAAGCATTGTAAGCAAAGATAGATAGTGGATAGCAGTGGAATCCAGGACTCGGGTTTCATCCTATTTGGGACTCGTCAGCTGGATGTGCCTACATCTCAGAGTTGATGTTCACTCTAGGACTCGAACCCAGTACCGTTCTCTTGATATTCTTGATCGAATCTTCATTCTATGGACTTCTATTGTGATCTATATCACTGAAACAATAATACAACTGTTAACAACATTTCAGTTATACTCAATAAATGAACAATCAGTACATTCATTCAATGTAAACAAACAAGTTACCCTTTCAATATTTCAAGTCAACATGAATCCTATTACACCTTTGCCATCGGGAGAATTAAGAAGAAAACTTGATTCATCATGTAATACTTTATTGATATAAAAAAACAAAAACAAAAGAATGAGCCATTTTTAAAAAAAAAACATTAAATCATTCAAGTAATTGTCATGGCAACATGAGCATGGGTTAACAATAAACAATTAGATAGATTGATCAATATACAACATGAATATCAAGTTTAACTAATCAGTTTGTATACAATTTGAGATCATGAGAGAAAGCTGGTTTCTACCTACTACAGCAACAAGAAGTTCCAGATAAAAGTGTCGTGGTATTCCACAACTAGTACTAGTAACATGAAAATGATCCAGCAAGAATGAGATCACATTGAATAGACAATAAGAAGAAGGTATAATCACATATGAACAATCAAATTTCCATTTTGACCAGATCAAGCACTCAAAATCAATTTGCAAAGAAGTACAATGATGTAATGAAATGATCCAAACATACCAAATATATATATGATAGAGTCTATGTGTTTACAAAGGTGATGATCATGAGAGATTCACATAGATACATTATTGGAATCAAATGATATCACCTTATTATTGCACATTACGCCTTCAATACTTATAATAATGATAATGATGGTGATATAGATGTGATTGTCTGTACTGATCCCGAATCATCAACTTGTCACCATAGTTTCAACTTCATTGTTGATTATTAGATTAATCCCTTCTTTTCATTCATCATTCACAGTTTATCCATTCTATAGAAGCCAACCTGGATATTTCACCATTCTAAACACCACATAGTAGTGATGTTTATCACTTCCACATTTAGGATTGACCAATTTAGTTATTATTTATATAATCCCCTAAGACTAATCGATATTATATGACCTTGTAGATTATCAGTGATTGGTCTATTCATTTCTTCTATCTTTCCAACCCTTACCTACCCTTATTATTTAACTGAAAGAGAATAAGTAGGGAATAAGGAAGAAATTTATTGGGAATAGGATTATAATTGGTCTAAAATGGCAGGAAATAGAAGGACCGATACCATTGAATTGTCTCTAGTGTTCATGCCAGTGTCGGTGTGTGTGTGTGTGTGTATGAAAATAATTTCAGTTTAAGGTCAATTCAATGACTCACATTATATGTCCATTGGCAAAATGCATAGTAACAGAAGTCATAATTATTATGGTTTGGATAAAACATAACCGTAAGGTATTATCAGGGTTACGGTATTGCATATTCAGTCAATACAAGCTTAATATTCTTTGTTTAGTCATTCTTTTGTAGATTAAAATAAAGATGATACCGGTCTGATTGGAAGAAGCCTTATGCTCCTTTTGATTAGAACATTACAAAAATTCGATAAATGGATGACTTTTAATAGAAATAAATTAGGGGTATGTAGTTCAGTGCCAATTCTCACTGCATTCTCGCGGCGGGGGTGTTGTTCATCAAATTTAGAGGACGAAAAGCGAATATCAGGTTGATGGATATGGAGGGTACACCTAGGGGAGTTGGAAAACCTTCATGCCAAACAAATGGTACACATAGGCTCCAGGGATGATTTTTAATGGAAATAAAATAGTGGTATACAATTCAGTGCTAATTCTCACTGAGTTCTTGCGGTGAGGGTGTTGTTTACGAAATTCAAAGGACTAAAAGCGAATGTCCGTCACTTTAACCAGGTTGGTCGATAAGGGGGGAGTTGGTGAACCGTCATTCCAAACTAATGGTAAACATAGACTTCAGGATTCTCAAGGAACAAATGGCGGATGAACCAATTATTGGTCACCTGCGACCTGCTTGAATATCTGGGCTACCTGTTTCTGCTATCTAGATATTTCAACAAATTATCTGTTTTCTTGTTTGTTTTAACACATCATTATGCCTATTAGTCAGGTGTGTTTATGAAAAGTTAATTAAATTTCACTGTACAACTTACAAAAAAGCCTAATCAGAGACATTGTAGTTGCTGGTAATATACATCGAAAAGAATATACATTAGTCAGTTGTCGATTCCTGAACTACCAAAATCTAACTGGCAACCACCCAGTGTTTATCGCAAGGATCATTTAAGAAATAAGAAAACGAAACTTGTTAAAATCGGTTGTGCTGAGTATCCTATATTGTATCAAAAATGTAATATTTAATAAAGCCACTAATAATAGTAATAAAAGTAACTAATTCTTGAGTAATTCTACCATGGTACTGCATCTCCTAAAGTTGCTCTACTGCCTTGTGGATCAGACGTTTAGGTCTTAGTTCTGATGTATCTGCATCCCATAGTTGATGTTCACCCAAGGACTCGAACCCGGTACCGTTCACTTTAAAGGACATCACGTTGTCCACTTATTTCCTACTGACGAGTCTAAATAGGACGAAACGTGAGTCCTAGATTCCACTACTAGCCACCATCATCTCAGCTTATAATGCTTGTGACTAAAGGTTATATCAAGGTAATACGCACAGTATGCACATATGCCAATAAGACACTCAACGTCGATTGTAAGCTACTGGCTTAATTTAGTAAAATGCCATCCTATAATCTGATTAGCCTGACCATACATTATTATGATATACTTTGGTTTGATCAGCAAGAATTCTAACTAATTTTCTATTATCAGTATAGGTTTGTAGAAATTATTGAGTTTTAATTGATATCATGATTGAATGAATGTTGGACTACCATTGAAAACCTGGAAGCATTGGACGATCGTCTCGTCCTAGCATTGGAGACCTCAACATTGCCCATCCACAATCCTGTACACGGGACTCGAACCCAAGAATTTCGATCTCACTCACGAACACTTAACTTGTAGACCACTAATTCGACATTTAACGGTGTTAATGTTTAATCTTAACCAATTCACGATATTGTGAGACCGTCCACCATTATCTTCAGTGAGTAAATGCCTCATAAAGTTACTATGCATATAGAAATGTTTATTATCAATTTATATCATTGATATTGTTTAGAAAAGTATCAGTGGGTTTCAGTGTACATAAAAGAAAAAGCAAGATCCTAAAATGCAACACAGAGAACACCACACACAATCACAATTGGTGGAGAAACTCTGGAAGATTTGGAAACATCCACGTACCTGGGAAGCATCATCGATGTACAAGGAGGATCTGGTGCAGACGTAAAGGCGAGGATTGTCAAAGCAAGAACACTATTTCTATAATTGAAGAACATATGGAATCCAAAACAACTGTCAACCAATATCAAAGTCACAATCATCAATACGAACGTCAAGACAGTTTTACTGTATAGAGCTGAAACGTGGAGAACTACCACAACCAACATCAAGAA
The DNA here is from genome assembly GCF_000237925.1 of Schistosoma mansoni. Taxonomy (NCBI): domain Eukaryota; kingdom Metazoa; phylum Platyhelminthes; class Trematoda; order Strigeidida; family Schistosomatidae; genus Schistosoma; species Schistosoma mansoni. The sequence goes on along the minus strand of NW_017386107.1, from coordinate 126,064 downwards.
GGCGCAAGTATTTATAAATAGTTGTCTACTCAAGATACTCAACATCCATTGGCCGGATACCATCAGCAACAGTCTACTATGAGAGAGAACAAACCAGTTTCCACTTGTAAAGGAAATTAGAAAAAAAAGATTGAGGAAATCACCAAACTGCATTACGAGACAAGCAGTAACTCGAAATTCTTAAGGGAAACAGAAAAGAGGATAACCAAAGAACACACTACATTGGGAAATGGAAGCTAATATGAAAAAGATGAATAACAACTAGAAACAACTAATTTAAGGCAGGGTTAAAACAGAGAAACAATTTTCTTACTTTTAAATATACTACTTATATTACAATAAATAATTCAATATTAATGATGAACAATACTTTCAATGAAATGAAATACCTTAGATTCGTTTCAATTTATTGATTGTATCTAAGAGTACTATTTCATTACTATTCTATTATTACCTTCAATGAAGTATTACATTTTTTCATACATGAGGAGGGGGGATTGGGGTCACATGTCTTATTACATATACCCACTTATAACCAAATGATCCTAGATACTATATGTAATATGTTAAATAGAATAATATTTTTTGTTGTTTTTTTTTTGGCATCAGAAATGGTTTTTTCTCCATGTCATGTGAATTGCTGAATAATCACACTCATCATTAGTAAAGCTCATGACGACTACTAATAGTTGATAGTTTGAAAATTCAATAAAGTTTGAGTATTATTTGTATCGAAGATATTTTAGTATTGCTATTCTATTTTGAGAGCTGATTGAAACACATCAGATACCACATGGTAACAACTCTTGGTGTTTATTTTTATGGATAGATTTTAGAAACAGTATTACAGTAATTTGTAATGAAATGATAGGGGTTCTTATATTCGAGAAGAATATACATAATCTATACTCCAACTATCGGAGTATAAGTGGGTTGTTTGTGGAGATTTTTAGTAATTTTTTATATATAGTTGGAATCATGAGACAATTGAAGCTAGACCACCATGGAAAATCTAGGAGCACTGGACAGCCGTTTCGTTCTATTGTGGGACTCCTCATCAGTGCACATCCACGATCCCTCTTCGCGAGACTCGAATCCAGGACTTACCAGTCTTGCGTGTGAGCACTTAACCGATAGACCACTGAGCCTACATCCAACGGTGTTAATGTCTAACTTCAGCCAATCCAAGAAGTTGAGCAACCATGTCTTCAGTGAGTCGAAATGGTTATTGCTCCATGTCATGTGAACTATTGAATAATCATATTCGCCATTAGTTAGTAAAGCTCATGACTACTAATAGTTGATGTTTTGGAAATTCAATAAAGTTTGAGTATTATTTGTATAGAATAGCAATGGTATGCTAGTTTGAGTGCTGATAGAAACTCATCAGATACCACGTGGTAACAACTCTTGGTGTTTATTTTTTTTTTGGATCAATTTTAGAAACAGTATTACAGTAATTTGTAATGAAATGATAGGGACAGCATCATTGATAAACACGACGGATGTGATGCAGATGTGAGGGCGAGGATCAGCAAAGCAAGAGCAGTATATTTACGACTGACGAACGTCTGGAACTCGAAAATAATGTCAACCAACACCAAGATCAGAATTTTCAATACAAATATCAAGACAGTCCTACTGTATGGGGCGGAGACGTGGAAAACTACGAAAACAATCATCCAGAAGATACAGGTGTTTATTAACAGTTGTCTACCAAGATACTTTGGATCCGCTGGCCAGACACTATCAGCAACAATCTACTGTGGGAGAGAAAAAACCAGATTCCAGTGGAGGAAGAAATCAGGAAGAAGCACTGAAAGTGGATAGCACACACATTGGGGAAGTCACCCAGCTGCGTCACAAGATTAGCCCTCACTTGGAATCCTGAAGGCCAAAGGAGGAGAGAAAGACTAAAGAACACATTACTTCGAGAAATGGAGACAGACATGAGAAGAATGAACAAATACTGAATAGAACTAGAAAAGAGGGCCCAGGACAGAGTGGCTTGAAGAATGCTGGTCGGCGGCCTATGCTCCAGTTGGAGTAACAGGCGTAAGTAAGTAAGATAGGGGTTCTTATTTTCGGGTAGAATATACATAATCTATTCTCCAACTATTGAAGTATAAGTTTATCTGTAAATTTATTCAAACTGTTAGTTGCCATTATGTCCCAGTGATTGTGAGAAATATGTGAAAGATTAACTGACAAGGAGCAATCTGATCTTCATTCTGGACGACGATGTGTTGATTATATCTCTACGATTTGTCGAATGTTAGAATGCCGTCATACTTATTACAAGCCAACAATTGTTGTATTTCTTGATATCAGAACCGTCTCCAATTCATAGTAAAGGAATATGCTCCGGGATTATCAACTAAGTATTTTACCAACATGTTAGAAGCTATGTACAATAATACTACAAGCAGAATGGGGATGTACAACTACATACTTTTATCGTTCCATTCCACTAGTAGGACAAGTTAGGTTTGCTTAGTTTCACCATTCCTCTTCAACTTACCCTCCAATCATATTCTGGTAACACCTCAGAAAAAAGTACTTTGCAGCAGTGTAAATCTATTCCCTGAAGAAAGACCATTCTATCTGGAGTAACTGGATGACATTTTCTTACTATGAGATGATACATAAGCTTTTCAAATCATATATAGTCAATTAAAAGTGTCTGCAAGTACGGTATACATCTTCTACCTTCTAGATACAAAGTATTTCCGTACGAACAGCGGAAGACTGCCCCTTCGCTCACTTTTTATAGTGATATAAAAAACGACTCAGTAGTGTGTATGAATTAGTTCAACCTTACTTTATGATTTGTGATCATCAAACTTTGATTGTCTTAACAGCTGAATGTCAGAAGTTTTACCTAATTCGATTGGGTCACTTTTTTTTATCTGAGTTATTTATCAATCCACATAGAATTCTACATATAACAATATTAGTATACTTAACATTATAAGCAAAGGTGGATGGTAGTTCACAGTAGAATCCAGGACGCGCGTTTTGTCCTATTTGGGACTCATCAGTTGGATTTACCTGCATCCCACAGTTGATGTTCACTCCAGGATGTAAGGCAACACCGAGGCAATCCAGACAGGATGAACATATACCAATAAGAGACTGATCAAGTTCAGTCTTAAACATCAATGGGAAGACCCAAATAACCAATACAAAAGAATTTTATGCTTGACATTGTTTGCTTGGTAACCACGACTATAAATAAATAGATAAATCATATTCTAAACATAATTACAGAATCCAATATGAACTTTCAACTGATTGGATTAGACAACCACCTTAGTTCTACAGCATTCAACTAGATTTTTCCATATATTCTTTCAAAGTCCAAGTGTGTGTGTGTGGGGGGGGGAAGAAGTCTCTAAGGATACAATCATTCTGTTGATAACGATAGATTATCTCTACTGTTTGATCTATGAATTAGGAAACACTAATTCACAGTTCAATAAACAGTAGGTATTCTCTTTTAAAGATAAGCCTATATATTTAGGGAAGAAGATGAAACATAACTTTTTCATATTCAAGGCCTTACAATATTCTTATCTATAATGTCTCATACTGTTAGCACTAACCTTGTTCACAACAACACCAAGTGAAAGGTACTGGGTTCGAGTCCCATAGTGAACATCAACTCTGAGATGCAGATACATCCAGCTGATGAGTCTCAAATAGGACGAAACGAGTGTCCTGTATTCCACTGCTAGTCACTAACCATCTTTGCTTAGAAAGTTTGTTCACAATAGTTCAAAATACTTCAGATCAACACTTTGTTCATATCTTCACTCAAACAATAATCGGATACACATTCATTGGTTCTACGATCAGTTTAGTTACCAAATGATAGATTTCAATATCAATATGGAGATTAAGGGAGGTAGTAGCATTTTCATAGTCGAAATCATGAGTCAATCTAAGGTAGACCATCACTGAGAATCTGGGTTTCAGTGCCACATCCAGTATCAAGGATGAGCACTGTTGAGAAGTCCCATATTAGAACTTGCTTCCATGTTTTGAATGGTGGTCTAGCTTATATCAACTTGTGATTTCAATTAACCATTCCAAAGTATACTAATAACAACAAGGGTAACAAAATGAGATAAATTCATTTATTTCGCTGAATTCCACCAGTTACTGCTTACAACCAATGTACATACTTTAGATCATATTGATGAAGATTTGTATAGAATAACGACAGTATATACGAAAGTACTTAATTTGAAGGTTCTACA
>NW_017386107.1:120011-121602 GCF_000237925.1 Schistosoma mansoni | reverse complement strand
AGAAAAGAATATTTTATTCATTGAACTGTAATTTTAATTTATTGAATTTAGTTGTAGTATAAATACTTAGGACATAGATCAAGTATCATTTGTTCATTTATAATTCAATAGATATCATGAAAACTTATCTTTCTTATTATTCGCATAGTTATATGTAGTCTAAGTTCTCACTCAAAATTTTAACACTCGAGTCCATACATTCCCGATAACAATTCCTGAGTATGAGTAAAATTATGTCTAACTTCAACTAATCCGCCATGTCGTCACGTGACTATCTTCCATTGTCTTCAGATAGTAACTGTCTCATCTTATTATTGACGATCATGTTGCAGTTAAATGGGAATCTCAGGATCGCCGAGCAATCCAAGGCGCTGTGTTCAGGTCGCAATCTACTCCGTGGGCGTGGGTTCGAATCCCACTTCTGACACTTTACTTAGACTATTGTATTGTATTCATTTAACAGATTAATGTAAGCTAAAAAGAAAGGAATTCTTCACTAATAATAAGTCATATGATAATGAGAAATTTCTATATATATATTCAATGACATTTTTTAAACATGAATATTGGAAATAAAACAGAATAAAATCACACTTAGTAATAAAATGAGCGCGTGAATATATATATGTGTGTGTGATGGGAGAGAGAGAGAGGAGGGAGAGAAAGAGGGAGCAGGGAGGGAAGGGAGAGGGAGTGAGTAAGGGAGAATAGTAAAGAGTGTTTGGGGGGAGAGGGAGGTAGAAGAGTAGATATAATAAAACTTAATATATGATATAATTGTATAATATGTTAATAACTCCCTCTCTATATCTATATACACATACAACTGACGATAATCTGATTGAAGTTTATTTTCTTGGCTCTGATATTCCACTTGTAGTAAAACATGGTGTTGGATCAACACGACCAGCTTTACCTAATCCTTTACCAGTTTCTGCATTAAAACGTTCTTTATGTGAACCAGTAAATGTTTTTACATTTGTCAATCTAGATGTTGTTGGATCTGAGCTAATTTTCTAAAAAAAAAAGGTTTAAAATAATTAATTAATTAATTAGAATTTCGATTCAAATAATAAAGAAGTTTTAATTTGAATAGTTGAGATCATGAGTTAGACCATCAAGGAACACCTGGAAGCAGTAGACGGCGGTTTCGTCCGATTGTGAGACTCCTCAAAATCGCGCATTTATGATCCTACACATGGGATTTGAATCCCAGGACTTTAATCTCACGCGCGAGCGCTTAACCTGTAGACAACTAATTCGACATTTAAGGGTGTTAATCTCTAACTTCAATCGATCCACGATATTGGGCGACAGAGTGGTCTAGAGGTTATGCGCTCACATGCGAGACGGGATCATGGATAAGCACTGCTGAGGAGTCCCAAAATATAAAACGAAACTGCCGTCTGGTGCTTCCAGGTTTTAATGGTGGTCGAACTTTAATTGACTCATGATTTCAACTATTAAAACTACTATAATATTCACAAAAACACCCTCTGATATTAATCAACATATGATCACTAGTGATTGGCTTCAACAGATATTTCCTGGAGTTCTAGTGAGAAGTGGTAGTGACCAGTGGAGTTCAACC
>NW_017386107.1:101565-119811 GCF_000237925.1 Schistosoma mansoni | reverse complement strand
CAGCTAAGTTTGCATTTATTGCCATTATCAATCGATGAATAGATTTTAGTTCATGTAAAATATATTGACAAAGCATTAAAATCTTTTAGAAGTATTCTCGTTAGTTTCAATAGTAGACAGTTTGATTAAGAAGCAAAGATGGATAGTGGCTAGCAGTGGAATCCAGGACGTGCGTTTCTTCCTATTTGGGACTCGTCAGCTGAATGTACCTGCCAATAAGAGACTGACCAGTTGCAGTCCTAAATATCAATGGGAAGATTCAAACAAACAATACTAAGTGGACGCCAATTCAGTGGTCCATAACTTAAGCGTGGGCGCACGAGGCCGAAGGTCATGAGTTCGAGTACTGAGTCGGCGTCCAACTGTGTTAGTGTCTAACTTCAACTAATCCGCGACACTGCGTGACTATCTTCCATTGTCTTCAGATAGTAACTGTCTCATCTTATTATTGACGATCATGTTGCAGTTAAATGGGAATCTCAGGATCGCCGAGCAATCCAAGGCGCTGTGTTCAGGTCGCAATCTACTCCGTGGGCGTGGGTTCGAATCCCACTTCTGACACTTTACTTAGACTATTGTATTGTATTCATTTAACAGATTAATGTAAGCTAAAAAGAAAGGAATTCTTCACTAATAATAAGTCATATGATAATGAGAAATTTCTATATATATATTCAATGACATTTTTTAAACATGAATATTGGAAATAAAACAGAATAAAATCACACTTAGTAATAAAATGAGCGCGTGAATATATATATGTGTGTGTGATGGGAGAGAGAGAGAGGAGGGAGAGAAAGAGGGAGCAGGGAGGGAAGGGAGAGGGAGTGAGTAAGGGAGAATAGTAAAGAGTGTTTGGGGGGAGAGGGAGGTAGAAGAGTAGATATAATAAAACTTAATATATGATATAATTGTATAATATGTTAATAACTCCCTCTCTTTATCTATATACACATACAACTGACGATAATCTGATTGAAGTTTATTTTCTTGGCTCTGATATTCCACTTGTAGTAAAACATGGTGTTGGATCAACACGACCAGCTTTACCTAATCCTTTACCAGTTTCTGCATTAAAACGTTCTTTATGTGAACCAGTAAATGTTTTTACATTTGTCAATCTAGATGTTGTTGGATCTGAGCTAATTTTCTAAAAAAAAGGTTCAAAATAATTAATTAATTAATTAAAATTTCGATTCAAATAATAAAGAAGTTTTAATTTGAATAGTTGAGATCATGAGTTAGACCATCAAGGAACACCTGGAAGCAGTAGACGGCGGTTTCGTCCGATTGTGAGACTTCTCAAAATCGCGCATTTATGATCCTACACATGGGATTTGAATCCCAGGACTTTAATCTCACGCGCGAGCGCTTAACCTGTAGACAACTAATTCGACATTTAAGGGTGTTAATCTCTAACTTCAATCGATCCACGATATTGGGCGACAGAGTGGTCTAGAGGTTATGCGCTCACAAGCGAGACGGGATCATGGATAAGCACTGCTGAGGAGTCCCAAAATATAAAACGAAACTGCCGTCTGGTGCTTCCAGGTTTTAATGGTGGTCGAACTTTAATTGACTCATGATTTCAACTATTAAAACTACTATAATATTCACAAAAACACCCTCTGATATTAATCAACATATGATCACTAGTGATTGGCTTCAACAGATATTTCCTGGAGTTCTAGTGAGAAGTGGTAGTGACCAGTGGAGTTCAACCGTGTCTTTTGTGAAGCAGTTACTCATTGAAGACAATGGAGGAAGGTCGCGCAATATTGTGGATTGGTCGAAGTAAGACGTTAACACCGTTGGATGCTGACCGGCTCAGTGGTCCAGAGGTTAAGCATTCTTGAGTGAGACCGATAGGTCCTGGGTTCGAGTCTCGCAAGACAGGATCGTTGATGAGCACTGCTGAGGGTTTTCTGTTACAATAATTCAAGGTTACAGAAGTGTAAAAAATGTAGTGATATCATGAGAAATTATGAATAATGAGAATATGAGACATAAGTAAAGAGAGAAATGCGGTGGTAATAATAATTAAAGCCAAGGTAACGTTAACGATAGGATATACCTCTTTTGTATTCATAGTTCTGGTTTGAGCTCATGAATAGTAAGAGCTTCAGCTAGTTTTAGAAGTTGGATACAAAGAAATCTAAACAGATTTGGACGACTTGTATATACAACCTTAAAATCAAACTGTGGATCAGTAGGATCATCACAGTCGATTAAATATTCAAGTATGGAACTCCTAACTGTTTTCCTCTCACCCTTGTAAAACCGTGCTGGGACATGTTCCCATATCCCAATTGAAAGTGAGCGCTGACTAAAGACAATATACCTTGCTCCACAAGAGCAAATAAACTGTTAGATGCACATAGAGACAACCAGATGGGGAAGCTTATCTTCAATAGATTCAGAAAACAAGTTCATACTAATGAACGTTATTCGCTGATATCATATAAGTTGATATACAATACGCTGTTATCAATATGAATCAAGATATCTTTTCATAACCCCACCCCCACCATAATCAAAGATAGAAAACAAAAAACCACCTATTCTTTTGAGTCATATTAGATATTCATCAAGAGGGTTATCATAAATAAATAGTCTCTAAGATTAAAAAACAAAAAAAGTCATCATGGTAACTAAAAATAAAAAATTTTTTTATTATTTCATTATAATAAAAAAAACCAGAATTTTCTAGTTATAAATCAATAATTTTTGTTTGTATTTAACAGAAAAATAAAAAAACAACATTGATTTACAATTATTATAAACAAAGATGGATAATGAATAGTAGTGGAATCTATGAGGCATGTTTCATCCTGATTGAGACTCATCAGCTGGATGTACTTGTATCCTAGAATTGATGTTCACTTCGGGACTTCAACCCAGTACCATTCACTGATGAATCACAAATAGAACGAAACGTATGTCCTTGATTCCACTTCTAACCATCATCTATCTTATGACTTAAGATAATGTATAACAATAGAAGGCTAAGAAGATGGAATGGAATAAAACAGAATGTAAAGGAGAAGTGATAGAAGATTTGTAAATGAAGTATTCAAGGTATGATTCTTATATTGGTACCAAAAGATTCTGTAATGTTCTATTAAATAGTAAATTGGTTATCACCATCAAGTCTTTGTTCATTACAATATTTCTTTTACAATGAATCTGTTTAATCCATATGTAAAGTCATAAAACATTTCAGTGGTAGCAGTAGCCCCCGGAGGAGCTACAGGCGGAGTTGTTTAATCCATAAACTATCAACTAAGCATTGAAGATTTTTGATTATTAGCTTTTAAGACAACTGATCAAATTGTTCATTATCAGAATGGTGGTTTTGTGAGGATTGTAGTGGTCGATTTAAGCTAGACAACCATTGAAAACCTATAAGCACTGAACGGCCGTTTCATCCTAGCATAGGACTACTCATTAGTGTGCATCCACGATCCCTCATTTGGGACTCGATCCCAGAACTTTTGATCTCAAGCGTGAGTGCTTAACCTCTAGACCATTGAGCTTTAATTGACTCATGAATTCAACCATGACTTGACCACAATCTTCACAAACCCCCATTCTGATGGTGATCATCATGTGCTCATAAGTAACCGACTTCAAGAAGTATTTCCTGGAGTTCTAGTGGGAAGTCGTAACCAGTGGAGTTCAAACGGGTCTGTTGTGAGATAGTTACTCACTGAAGACAATGATGGATGTGTCGCACAATATCGTCGATTGATTGAAGTTAGACACCAACACCTTTAAATGTCGAATTGGTGGTCTACAGGTTAAGCGCTCACGCGTGAGATTGAAGTTCCTGTGTTCAAATTCCATGTGTAGGATCGTGCATGAGCAATCTTGAGGAGTCCCATACTAGGACTAGACGGCTGTTGAGTTCTTCCAGGTTTCCAATGGTGCTTTAGCTTACACGAACTCATGAATTCAACCACTGAAACGTTTTATGACTATACGTATATTAACTTTAATGTTTAAGCCAATAACATAATAGGATCCATTAAAACTAACTATGAAATATACTTACAGTACCACCATGAACCGCTGGTGATGTTTCGGCTATTTTTCGTTTAAGTTGAATTGCTGCTTCCTCTTGTTCTATACCATTTGCAGTGGCATACACTTTTGCTAGTCGACCTTCTAGAAAACTTACGAATCCTGGGAAATCAACATCCCTGAATAACAAGTAAACAAAAAAGAAAGAACCGATTAAAGATTAAGGATTGGAAATTTTATACATGGAAATGATATTTAATATCAACAATATTCATCTTTATAAGCAAAGATGAATAGTGGCTAGTAGTGGAATCCAAGACGTGTGTTTCGTCCTATTTGGGACTCGTCAGTTCTATATACCTGCATCTAAGAGTTGATTTTCACTCTGAGACTCGAACCGAGTAACGTTCACTTCAAACGCCATCATGTAATCCAATTAGCCGCTGAGTCCTGGTAGCCACTTGCTTGTGCAAGTGGTTATCTGACTTCTGAGAATGTATTTGTTTGAATAAATGAAGATGAATATTAAATCCACTTGGTATTTTGTGGAGATTTCAGTATTTTCATAGTTGAAATCATGCATCAATTGAAGCTAGACCACCAAGGAAAACCTGGAAGCACTGGACGACCGTTTCGTCCTATTGTGGGACTCCTCAGTAGTGCACATCCACGATCTCGCCTATCGAGATTTGAACCCAGGACCTATCACTCTCGCGCCAGAGCACTTAGCCAGTACACCACTGAGCTGGCATCCAACGGTGTTAATGTCTAACTTCAACCAATCCACGAAGTTTGAGCAACCGTTCACCAATTATCTTCAGTGAGTTCCTATCTCACAACAGACGTGGTTGAACTCCATTGGTCACTGCTTCTCACTAGAACTCCAGGAAATATCTCTTCAAATAAATCCTTATTTTCTGAGTTAACCTCAATTACAAAACAATTATTTACTCATATTACTGGATCAAACAATAAGATTATGGCTTGGTCAATGAAAGATGACAAATGAGGATCCACTCATCAAACAAAAAAGCACGCTTAGACAAATTCCTGTTTGTTATGGTGGTTATATTTTATCTTATATGGGTTCACATGAGTGACATAAGACTAACCCTGTGAATAGCCTCCATCCCAGTTACTAAGTTCACTCGCTATTTCTTACTCAGCCGTTGAAATCTCAGTGGTCTTGCTTCTTTGTTCAAAATAACCTTATTGAGATTAATGTATTAAAAGCATCGTGTACTCATAGGACTCATAAGACATTCTGTCTCTATACTGTCCTGTCGCGCAGCTTCAGTACACAAGCCTCCATCCGCGATCATTTCAGGCACAAAGACATCAAATAATGAAATTGCATATTAGACGTGCAAAACGACCACCAGTGTGCTAATGTGTCTTTATACAGAAAAGCTGAGGAGTGATAGGTCTTCAAAGTAAGTCTACACCAACTTGAGTTTACAAAATTATGATAAATTATGACTCGCATTTAAGAGTAAGTCTTGCAATTCGACCGTTTCGTCCTAGCATTGGAATCCTCAGCATTGCGAATCCACGATCTAACTAGCGGGATCCAAACCCCTAGTCTCGCGCGCGAATGCTTGACGGCTAGACCACTGAGCCGGTATCCAACAATGTTAATATCTAACCTCAACCAGTCCACGATATTGCGCGGCCATCTTCCATTGTCTGAAGTAGATATCTGTTTCTTCCTGATACGGATTTGGTTTGGAGTCAACTTTCTTGTGAATGAAAAGTACCTAACTAATCGAATTTCATCACATTATGTGACCTATCAAGTAAACGTCTAGTAAATAATTATCCAAAATATCTGGTTTTATTTTTTTATGAATTTCACAGATCATTTGTATTGAAAGACACAACTTATCTGTTTGAAGTGCCATTTTGTTCGTAGAGGAATTCCAACCAGGTGTATTGTAGTGAACGAGAACACATGTATGGATGATCACTTAGTAAAATTTGAGAACCATACAGTAAATACTTCATTTCCAAAATGTCAATTATTCGTCTTAGACTTCACTATTCCTTCATTTCCACAACAAACATTCTCTGCTCTCGTTCTCTTTTCGTTGATCTTCTTAACCTTCTGCCACCAGGCATTTTATTTTCGATTGATGATACATATTACTTATGTCAATCGATATCAGTAGCACACACTATAGTATGGGGGGAATTTCTGTGAAAATACTTTGTGTTAGCAGCTAATTAACTGCTCACTTCTATCTGCCGTCGTGTGATAAGGAAGTTCAAAAGCGATATGCATTTTACACTACTAACTGATTTGTATTGTCAATAAGAAGATAAGCTTCTTCCTACTCCAGACATTCAAGAATCAAACAGCTAACATATAGATAGCCATTTTGAATGCAAATATATTCTAAAGACCTCTCACCATTAAATAAATTGAGAAGAATAATTTATAGTACAAGTCATATTCTTTACGCTTTATTTAGTGATCGGCTCAAAGAGGTATTTCCTGGAGTTCCAGGGAGAAGCAGTGACCAGTGGAGTTCAAACAGGTCTGTTGTGAGACAGTAACTCACTGAACACAATGGTGGATGGTTGATCGATTTCATTGATTGGTTGAAGTTAAACATTAATATCGTTGGATGTCGGCTCAGTGTTCTAGTGGTTAAGCGCTCGCGCGCGAGACTGATAGGTCATAGGTTCGAATCTTGCTAGGCGGGATCGTGGATGCGCACTGCTGAGGAGTTCCACAATAGGATGAAACAGCCGTCCAGTGCTTCCAGGTTTTCCATGATTGTCTAACTTCAATTGATTCATGATTTCAACTATCAATTTCCAAAGTTGAATTCATGAGTTAACCTAAACTAGACTATCATGGATACCCCGGTAGCACTGGATTGGTTTCAAGATGGATTCCCTAGACTTTATACATATACAAAATCAATATAACTGTATAAGAATTACCTTTTAGTGCTTCCAATATGTGCATGAAATTCAATATCTACTCGATTAGCATCTAATTTTTTAGAATAAATTTGACAATCTGTACATATTTTTTTAATTGTTTTATCTGTTGCTGTAATAGATCCTTTTTTAACAAAATTACAAAATGATAAAAATGATTGTTTTAATTCATCGGATGACATTTGATATTCTTATTATAGATAGATGAAATGAGGTAGATAGATAGATCAGTTGGTAGATAGATAGATAGATAGATAGATCCGTTGGTAGATAGATAGATCAGTTGGTAGATAGATAGATCAGTTGATAGATAGATAGATCAGTTAGTAGATAGATACGTAGATCCGTTGGTAGATAGATAGATCAGTTGGTAGATAGATAGATCAGTTGATAGATAGATAGATCAGTTAGTAGATAGATACGTAGATCCGTTGGTAGATAGATAGATCAGTTGGTAGATAGATAGATCAGTTGATAGATAGATAGATCAGTTAGTAGATAGATACGTAGATCCGTTGGTAGATAGATAGATCAGTTGGTAGATAGATAGATCAGTTGATAGATAGATAGATCAGTTAGTAGATAGATACGTAGATCCGTTGGTAGATAGATAGATCCGTTGGTAGATAGATAGATCAGTTGATAGATAGATAGATCAGTTAGTAGATAGATACGTAGATCCGTTGGTAGATAGATAGATCAGTCGCCAGATAGATAGATCCGTTGATAGATATATATTCTTGTTAAAGATTAACACTAGACTATTAATCACTATGCTCGTTCACTATATACAATATCTATTTATCATTGGTAAATCCAACATCATTCATTATCATTATAAACAATTATTTCATTGGTCTATCAATTGATATGATTCTCTTTCTATTATCATCTATTTGACTACTTATTTAGGTAGGCAGTAGTCTTTTTTGTTTATCGAATAGAACAGTTAACATTCATATTTGGTCCTTCAGTTTAGATATGAACAATTTCAATCAACCAATCATAATGTTAAATGTCTAATTTTGATATAATGAAATGTATATAGGAAATATAGGCGAATGAATTTCACATCATACACACACTTACATACATATATAGATAGATACAAAATGTATATTAGTATTGATAGGTAGAGATTGTAAGCTAAATCATCTCATGGTATTCCTCAACGATGTGTGCATCCACTTTCCCTCACATGGGATTCGAACCTAAGACCTTTGATCTCGTGGATGAATGCCTAACCTGTAGATCATTGAATCAGTATCTAATAATGTTAGGTATTAAGCAGTTACCCACCGAAGACTATGTAAGATGATCACGCAACATCATGAATTGGTTGAAGTTAGACATTAACACCGTTGCATACTGAATTATTGGTGTAGAAGTTAAGAGTTGGCGCATGAGACCGAAGGTCATGGGTTGGAATGTCAAGTTCAAGATCGTGGATGCGCACTGCTGAGAAGTTCAATACTAGGACAAAACAGTCGTCCAGTGATACCCAGTTTTCAATGGTAATCTAAAATTGACACACTTCATAACCCTAATGTTTTACTAAGTTTATTCATGGGAGTATTATTCTAATAAAATAGACCTTACTAGTTTTACACTGAATACAATTTAAAGTAAGCAGTGTTGAGCATTTCTTAAAAACAAACATGAAATCTGTTCACTTCTCCTGTATCATGTGGGTTATCACAACTTACTTAACAACATGTTCATTTGAAGACGGTAGTTTAAGTCGAGATCACTTCAAACAATCAATGAATTTATTATTGGTAATACAGAACACACAAGATACAAACGACTAAGACTGGAACAACTCTGGCTGTGTGATCAGTGACAAAACATAAAACAAGAAAACGACTGTACACAAAGACACATCGACGCATTCTGTTACACTTCATGAACACAACGTCGAACAAATATTAATAGACCGAAAACAGGAACAATAAGTATTGTGGATGCAATACAAACAGGTAACTGTGAAACTGTAAATGACTAGTTGTCGATACAAAGATTCCATTGATGTGTCTGAATGACCATATTCCAGCTTTCTACCCTATCGTCTGGAATATCGAACCATCGATGTTACAATTCTTCTAATCAACTCCACAAAACCTATAATTCTTCATAAGCTTCAGAGACTGTGACAGATTATTCACATATAACTTCCTGCAAAGCTAAGTGTTTCTGATAATGAGTTCACAGATAATAATGATAATTATTTGTAAGGATGGCTCGTTGGAAAACTCAAGGAATCCTCAAGAAGCCCAGAAAGAGCCGAAGACATTCCATCCAATTAGCACTAGGGGAACATTCTAGAATGTCGGCGTGTAGCCTCCCTATTGGAGGAATAAGAAGGACCCCCTTATGTTCCTATTGGCTGTCCGAAATGGTGATTTACTTTCAGCCAAAAAATTATAAATACATGAGATTTCTATACTATATTTGACACTGTTTTGGGGAATAACATTCCCACTTACTAGTCTTCTGTCTTCTCTACTGCGGCGTTGCGGGGTCGATCGTTCAAGAAGTCTAGTAGTAGGCGGCATAGCAAGAATCAAAGCTTTAGATATAACATTATTATTATGTTGGTCGCATCAATATATTTCTGGAAATGTTGATAAATTGACAAGTGTTATATGAAGAGGATGATCAACATTGAATGTCATCTGTAAGATATAAAAATCAAACAGATCTCAACTGTTTCATTATAACCATTGATTCTCCACTGGATCATGTTGAACATCAACTGTATTCCACAGTTCAATCAATATGTCATCTGAAATGATGAGTGATTTTTCAAATGGACATCTGCAACCGACACTAATGTCAACGTCCATGTGACAGACAACACCACGGATAAACCACATTGAGTGTTCATCTTGAGTTTCAGTGATAATGCTACAACTCAAATGAGCAATTAAGGTGAGTTGTTATTTCAATATTCCACTATGAGATACCATCAAGCATAGTTATTATTCAGGCAACCATACAAAGTATTCGACTAATATTGAGGAACAATTAGATTGACCCTATGAGTTCAGTAGTAATGTGAACTGTCAATATCTAGTTGACTATCAGAATTCAATATTAGAACTCAATCTGATATTCAGGGGATATTAACTGATCAGTGTTAAACAGAACCAAATGAGTGGCACAGTGCACAACTATCCAGTGTCTATTGAAACCTCAGAAAATTGAATATCTTCCTCTACAATTGATCGTACAGTGTTCTACTACACTTTCAGTGGTTACATTTCTATCCAATAACAAAATCACTAATACAGATACCGATATTATCAGAGAAAACTAACTCACGTGTCGTCCAATTTGTAACGATGTTCACAATCACGATCACATAGATAATGTGAAATGATGGAATTACATCTATTCAACCTACTATTCTCACAACAAATTTGTCTAATGTTTAATTGTGATGTGTATTTCTGTAAGGTGTTTCGTTGCTACCACTCACATATCAACCGTCTTCATCCCTAATCGCCTACTTTCATACATGCGCAAATATCGATGCATCCTAATCAAGTATCTGATGAGCAGCAGCAGCAGCAGCAGCAGCAATAACAACAAATAAATAACTGTCCACTTCACTAACAATTCACTGATCATTACACACACACACACACCGAGATTACACCACACATCCAAACTCAGAGAGAAAACGGATGGAATGTTGTAATTGATTAGGTCGTTTATTTATAGGAAATGTGTTAACACAATTGCGTGTGGATTTGTCGATAGATTATGTACACAAATATATCACTGACTGACGGAATGAATGAATGGATGAATGAATGAATGACTGAATGATACGAGCTGGCATGGTTCAAATATTGGAACGTACAAAATTCAACATTCTAGCCACACTGACATACTCGGGAAGGTGTGACAGTGTGACACCATGTGATACGACACCGAGTACTGGACCTTGAGGGGATGGGAGGAGAGGTCCACCATTGTCACCTGGACCGAGTAACTGTCCGGAATTCGGACCTGCTTTCACACAAATAAGATTCACATGGGTCTCATGTCGGCATTCCGTTACAGTCGCGCGACCTATGTCAAACAAAGAACAGATCAGAACAGAAAAGAACAGGCAAGTGAATTTCGTAAATATCAACTGGTACAAATTATCCACCTTCGAACTATCCACAAAACAAATATTCCACCTGTAATCTCACATGTCCCATCTCATATGTGAACTATATTGGAATAGCACAACAACCGGATCACATAAACAAATAGACAGATTAACTGTCTTACTAACTGACTGACTGACTGAGTCATGTTGTTTGTTGACCACCAACTCACCTTTCTTCAAAATCCCACCAGCTCTACGCGACGGATCACGGTCGTTATCATCCCTTCCATAACCAACAATGAAAACATCAGTTCCAGGTGTCGGTATATCCGATGCCTGTGGCAGACTGACCACTTTGACTCCACTCCGTAAGTTGACCATTTGAGAGAGCATTATAATTGCAATGTCGAATCCACTGAGTGTCGGTTTCTTTTTTTCCCCTGTCGTGACGACGTACAAGAGGGCATGTATTCTGGTGCTACCTTAACTCCAGACGGTTGATGATGGATGGCTCGTTGGTCGCCACCCCTCAATGTGAGAAATGTAACCTGAAATGGACAAACTATATTAACATTAGATTTATGCAAACTCTCTGCATACAAAAACACACACGTACACTCTCTGTGAAATAAATCGATCACATTACATTACAACAATGTGTCTCTTACCTGAACGACTGGCATTGGTGAGCAAACACAATGACCAGCTGTGAGTACTGCTCTCGTTGAAACTAGTGAACCTGTACACATTGATTTCTTTGATGCTATATATGCGATGAACGGGAATTCAGTGCGGTCTTGCACAGGTTCACCTTTACGTACCAGCCAGGTTGACACACGTTCAAATGTTAGACAGTAGATGAACAGTGTCACCACCAAAAACCTCCATCAGTTCGACATCGACGTGATTATGTATGTGACCGTTGCAATCAACCAACTACAATGTTGCAAAACATTCACCTATTTATATGCACCAATATTCCATGACTGTTGAGTACATGTGAGTGAGTGAGTGATTTTGCATGTGTGTAAGTCAGTCAGTGTGTTATTATTGTTATTATTATTACTATTCATTTTGTGGGAAATCCACCTTGCACTCCACTTCAATCATTCATTGTTGTGACGCTTTCACTTTGTAGTCATGACACGCCCCAATTATTAATCGGCAAGTGCACGACTCTCGTGTTTTGTCGTGGCATATTTTGCTGTATGACAATGTTGCTCAACTGTTCATGAGAGTATCTCACTATAAGAAGAAAACAACTTTTGATAAATCGATCCAATGTTCGTTGTATTTCTACTCTCAACCTTTCCGTATCATCGCACCTTTGACTTATCAGCCTACCTAATACTCGTTTGAAACAAATACTTTGCCAACAATCGAAAAGTAACATCATTTCACTTTGCACATAGTGACTATTTTCAAACCACACTCAAACATCCGTTTAGTCAGTGTGTCCTCTCATTTAAGAATCACATTTTATATCATACATACAAAGCATAATTATATTTGGAGGATAGTTTTCGTCATACAATCTACATGCTACAGTTGATCTTGTACAAATGATAAGTGAAGAAGAAGCATAGATAATTCATTGGAGATTATCTCCTTGAAGATATCATTTAGTCAAACTGAACAGTTGTTTTCGTAATAACCTTACAAATTAAATTTTTTGAGAAATGAGAGGATGGAAACATCATATTATATGTCAAGAATGTCGCTTAATAATGAAGTATTTAGGAGAGATGAAATCAAATATGAGAAGGATATATGTCCCAATTGATTGATCACTGGGTGGTGATCAATGTCATGTGTGTCAAGTCCTTCTTAGTGCTGATCAAATGCTATCGAGCAAGTTGTAATGTGGTCACTAGTCTAGGTGGCTCGACACTGCGTGCACTATTTTGAGAAAACATGGTGGTTGGAGTTGGTCAACAGGAAACCCTGAACCCGGGTTTCGTGCTACCTGGCACTCGTCAGGTAAGTGTACCTGTGTTCTTGAGGGAACTGGTGCTCCCTGACGGATTCGACGCCCGGTCACTCAGCTTCACAGTCAGAGACGTTACCACTGAGCTACTCGGGCCGCGACCAACTTACTGTAGGACTGAGATATATGTCCACTTGACCAGTATGAGAAGGATGAAGAATCAAATTTAAAGAGTTTTCTATATCGAATTGTACCAATTCTTCTTCAATATCACCTTCATCTCCTGGATGTAAGATTTTGTGCTAGAATATATCCTTTATTCTGAGTTGAGATTGAAAATGGACTGTACATGTCTGATAGATTGAGGATTGTGAGAGTTGAATCAACTCAGACAGATACTTATCTGAAGGAACTTCACAAATAAACAAGTACCAAGCAAAACAATTTGTTACACAAAGATATTGGGAGAAATTTCACAGAAAATGCACAGTCTGTCATGAAACATTTGTATTTGTTATGAACACTCACGCATTTCTTCGGACTAATAGTCTTGATTTGATGAAGCTAACTGGATTGATGTCCTTGCCTAATGGTGACCGTGAACGTAATTCTACGATGAGATTCATGTTATTAGGTCTACTTAGTATATTGTTCATAGTAAGGAAGTAATTTTAAATGTAAACTAAACTTGTAAAAGTAGGATAACGAAACCATCATGTGCTTTGTCAAAGAAAGGTACTCAATAATGGAGAAATGGACAGAGATACTAAAATGGAATTGAATGTCATAAGGATAATTGGGCACACGTCGAGTATGTGGAGATTGGATATTGAATTAGAAATGTCAAGTTGCTCATCAGTTCTCTCATATTCACTTATCCGCCCTCACATCTGGTTCTTCTTAAACCTTCACAACCCAATATCATTTTTTCTGACCCTAACTAAGCTCGTCGGATTTTCTGCTTCAGTACAACTGCACAGATCATCTCAGTAGTTTTCCCAACATTTTTAATCACTCTCACTGAGACATTGCTAAGAACGTGATCTTAATACTTATCAGCCAGAAAGATTTAGTCCAATTCATGTACGGATAGCCAATTCAGCTCCTGAGTTTCACTAATTATTGGATGAATAATTTGAACTCAGCACAGCTGACGTCACTCAGGTGACCATTGTCGATGCAAAACCCCGGAAACAACATGTTATAATAGTGTTGAAGAGTCTACAATCTAATAAATTGTATATAACATACAATCTTGCGAAAAACGAGCAGCGCTTTTTCATGTAGTACTAATATTCTATATCAGCCAGTTGTGCCTTATCACCACCAAAGTAATAAACAATTAAGTGAGAAAATCACCTTGGTCACCTATCATATTGCACCTTTACAACATCGTACTTCACGCGGGATTCCATGATTAAACTTAATACCCAAATTATTACCACTAATAATCGCACTACAGATTATATGAAATCATAGTTTGCCGACTGTGGAAACATGTACAGAGGGACATAGGTCTCATCATATTCCTGGGTACTGTAGAACACAACCAATTTCGATTCTATGACAAACGTTATTTTGCTATTACCTATACTTGTAACGTACATGTGATGTTTATTTTTCTATGCCATACCTTTATCATAACTGCATCTACGGAAATATTCATAGGGATAGTATAGTTCTATTATTATGATCACTGAACGTATTCCCACAATTAACATCGTCATCAAGAGTTTTATCAGACCATTTAATATAACACCAATACTTCAAAAATTCAAATTCCGATGTCTGTAGTAAGGAGAGAAGACCTACGCCCTATGTTATTCCTTTTCTAGTATGCTTCTGTGAATGTCTAGTCTTCTCTTGAATGAGTCAATTCAAGGTGCAGACATCCCTGCTTCGAGCAGCAGGTTCGAAGTATTGATGACTCGGTGTGAACGGAATTTGCTTTTAAGGCATTTATAGGTAAAGATTGATTATCATCAATAGCAGATACAATTGGCCTCAACATACACAAAGGAAAAAGAAGATTCTCAAATACAACACGATGAACACTAACCCAGTCACACATGGTGGAAAAACTCTGGATGTGGTGTGAACATTCCTTAACCTGTGAGGCACCACTGATGAACAAGGATGATCTGAAGCAGACGTAAAAAGTAAGGATTGGCAAAGCAAAGACAGCATCCCTACGATTGAAGAACATATGGAACTCCAAACAACTGTCAACTAGTTTCAGAGTGAGAATCTTCAATACGAACGTCAAGACAATCCTACTGTAGGGAAATGAAACGTGGAGAACTACTACATCCATCATCAAGAAGGTACAAGTATTTAAAAACAGTTGTCTATGCAAAATACTCAACATTCACTGGCCGGATACGATCAGTAACAGCCTTCTGTTGGAAAGCACAAACCAACTTCCATCTGAAGAGTAAATTAGGAATAGACGTTGTAAGTCGATAGGTTATACATTACGGACATCATCAAACTGTATCACGAATCAAGCCCTAACTTGAAATCCTGAAGACAAACGGAAAACAGAAAGACCAAAGAACGCATTGTTTGAGAGTTGATAGCAAACATTGAAAACGACGAATAACAACTGGAAAGAACTAGAAAGGATTGCTCACGACAGGGTTGAATGGAGAATACTGGTGGGTTGCCTTTACTCCTCAACGAGGGGTAACAAGCAAATGTAAGTAAATAAGCAATAGCAGATAATTTAGAATCTAGTTTCAACTTAAAGCCATCAACGGTGGTATTCTAGATCATTTTTCAATCATGTTTCCAATTTCTGAATAACTAGTTGAAGCATGAAGAAATTGAAGACACTGAATAGTAGTGGGAATGAATCTCTTACGCTGTTAATAAACAATATCAATCTCATCTAGCCTGATATTGTCTCATCACATAACATTTCTGGTGTCCCTATGAAGCTAAGGTAGTTTGCAGGATACCCAACAATATTCTTAGGGATATACTCAGAAAACCAAAACTAGCTCGATTGAATTTGTTAGTCTCTAAATCTTATTTCTTAAATATCATGTCCGATATTCAATTAATACTAATGAAATCAGTATCGCTCATCTGGCTAACATACTGGCGTCTGTGCTACTTGTCAGAACCAGTCAAAGTTGCCATGCCAATCGATCCAAAAACGATTGGGCTATTTTATAACCAAATTTGGCAGCTCGTTCCAGATTACGGAGAAGCAAACCAGTCAAAGTCACAATAGTCCAAACAACGACTTGTACTCGCAAAACTAAAACAAAACCTTAGAATAAGCTCTAGGAACGAATTCTTCAACTTCTAAGACCAATAAAAACCAACGATTTCACAGAATCCAAGATATGTCTTCAAAAATCATGAGCCATGACTGCTTGTTAAACAAGATATCCATCAAAATTCTGAAAATAACTGTTTTTGACAAATCACATCATACTTATAACCGTTGTATTCTTTGACATCCTTCCACCACAATAAGCGTAAATAGCCACACTGACGAAACGATCAAAACAATGGACGAATGAGTTTTACAATTTCAATTTCGATATGAATGAATAAACGTTGAGGGTGCCAACACTTCATTTTCGTTAACAACTGCTTTGGACTGTACATTAAATCAATGTCGTGAATCACTCAGAAATACTTTTATTCATACCCTTTCTCTTCTGATTGAATCGTTTGACTGACATACCTAATGATATGATATTCTCAGCTTTTTACTTAGCGGTAGTTTGGCCGACTGATGGTACGAACTTATAATGAATAGCCACATACCCTTCCAACAAAACAGTAAGATTGATGTGCGAAGCAATGTTCATGTAAATTGATGCACTGACTGTCAATCGTACACTAACATTAACAGTCTTAACAATCACGTTATTTTA
Organism: Schistosoma mansoni; assembly: GCF_000237925.1. Lineage (NCBI taxonomy): Eukaryota > Metazoa > Platyhelminthes > Trematoda > Strigeidida > Schistosomatidae > Schistosoma > Schistosoma mansoni. The sequence goes on along the minus strand of NW_017386107.1, from coordinate 102,914 downwards.
CTCAAAAGAATATTGCTGTCTGTTCAGTGGGTTTTCTCCCACTTCGTATCATCATTTTTTATCATAATCGTTAGTAAGCTATAATTACATTTACTGTTTCATTCCTTCGATTATGTTGAAGATGCTACAGGTATTGGGAATTTGACAACGCTCCAACCAGTGACACCTTCCATTATGAATCGTACTCATCAAGTGGAATCAAAAGAGAGAAGCGAGGAGGTTCGTAGATATATTTGATAGGTTATCAATATATCGTAGATCGACTAATCTTATCTGACTAGCGATTGCAGGAAATGTTGAGCACGTCGTTCCCACTCGTGATCTGGTGCGGATTCATGACCAAGCGCTTTCATCCAAGTGAGTCCATTAAAACCAATGTGGTCAGCATCCAATGTCGAAGACTTACAAAACTATTTAATTTGGGGATTTATTTACTGTTACAATACGATTCAACAGAGACTTTCGTAACTATCGTCATGCTCTGTCCGTGGATTCCACCGACATTTCTGCTTCTCTTTTTAGGTCGGTTGACTCTCTGTTCTGTTTTGCTAGACTGAAAACCTGTTTCTTAGCTAGCCGAGTCACTGAGAAAAGTACCAGATTTGGTGCTACTCTAAACATCAGTATAAGCTAGTAAACCAGACAGTAGTAAAAACGTAATTATTATCCCTCCAAGAAACAATAAATAAGACACCCATAAAGTTTTGATTCATTATATCGTTTATTTTTTAAGTCTTAACAAAACTGAATATAATTTTCTCGATTTTCAATATACACTTGGAGGGATGATGCCAGCTAGCATTATTCAAATATTAGGTAATATAAATTTAAGCATTCTAGGCACACTAGAATACTCAACGCACAGATCAGCAAGAGCTGGAAGGAATACACCATTTGATGCCACTCCGACAATTGGACCTTGAGGAGTGAGAAGAAGAGGTCCGCCACTGTCACCTGGACCAGCTATTTGCTTTGAGTTCGGACCTGGTTTGACGCAAATAGGATCCCCGAACGTTTTGTGTCTGCATGCCATGATAGTAGCACTACCTATATGTGAAAAAGAGCAGTTACATAGATTTCGAAAGTATCAGACAACAAAAATAATTCACATTTAAGCGACATCAAAATTAGATCATTCCCATTCAATCTCTAATACGGGAATGTGCTTGAATTCTTATAAAACCAGTATCCACTGTGACAATTACTATTAACACAGTTTTAGTCAGAAGGGGTGTTGTGGACATTATAGTAAGTTTAGTAGTTGAGATCATGAATCACTTGAAGCTAGACCACCATGAAAAACATGTAAGTTTACGTCGGTAATAGCTAACATTTTCGTGATTGCACAT
>NW_017386107.1:89857-101365 GCF_000237925.1 Schistosoma mansoni | reverse complement strand
AGATAAATCTCTATCTTTAGATCTTGTAACATAAGGGGGTCGCCTGTTGTTCGTGCTGCTTTCCATTTGCTCTTCCAATGTCGCAAGCTGTTCCGCGTTTTTGGACGAAACGGCCGTTCAGTGCTTCCAGGTTTTCCATGGTGGTCTAGCTTCAAGTGATTCATGATCTAAACTATTAAAATAGTTTTAGTCATTCAATTTTACATATAAATATGGACAATAATTATTCGAATTCAGTAATACAAATTTTAAGAAACGGTGGAAATGAACTGAATTCATACTAAAAGTAATGAAATGGAAAACGGTCATGTAAAACCGCTTAATAAAACTGTCAGAACAGACAGACTTAAATAGGTCAATGACTGGCAACTCACCTTTTTTCAAAATTCCACCATATCGACCGGATGGATCAGGATCCCTAATATCCTGTCCATAACCTACCATATAAGCAATACTTTCTGGTATAGGTATATCCAATTCAGCTGCCAGACTAATTACTTTAACTCCAGTCTCCAAGTTGACCAAATTAGTGAGTGTTATAATTGCCATATCATAACCACCAAGTGACTTCGTAATGCGTTTATTTTCTCGTTTCAGCTGACAAACAGGATTATACTCTGGTGCAACTTTAATTTCCAAAGGTCGATGATTAATAGTTCTCTGGTCAAATTCACTTAGTGATAGAAACGAAACCTGAAAACGACAAAGTATGTCAAAATTAGATCTATGCAAACCCACTGCGCACACTGCGAATTTAATCGATTACATTGAACAACAATGTGTCTCAGTGTGTTCTCTTACCCGAACGATCGGTGTCTGTCCACAAACACAATGACCAGCTGTGAGTACTGCCCTTGACGAAACTAATGAACCTGTGCACATAGATGCATCTGTCATCAAAAGTGCAATGAATGGGAATTCAGTGCGTTGTTGAACAGGTTCACCACTACGTATCAACCAGGTTGATACACATTGACATGTTAGGTAATAGGTGAACAGCGTCACTATTAGAAACGTCCATCCGTTCAACATGTCTATGTGATCGTTGCAATAAACCACCTACAATCATGTAACATATTCACTTATTTATATATGTAAATATTCTGTGACTTTGAGTGCATGTGTGTCAGTTCATTATGACGAAGCTATATTGCACTCCACTTGATACATAAATTGTTGTGACAGATGTGATCAAGTATTCATGACACACCTTAATGAACTAGAAAGTAAGTATTACACATTTTAGGTGTTCATGAAGTAGAAATAAAACATTTCTGGAATACGAAATGTATCACCTAATCTTACAAGTGAATTTCTTTGCGAAACAGATAGTGTACTTTTGCAAGGATTCAATATTATTCATATATTATCAGAAGGAGTTTTGTGGATATTCTTAGTAATTTTGATATTTGAGATCGTGGATGCGCACTGCTGAGTAGTTCCACCATCAGACGAAACAGCCGTCCAGTGCTTCCAGGTTTTTTCCATGGTAGTTCAGCTTCAACTGATTCATGATCTCAATTATTCATGTATATCTTGGAGAAAAATGTACCAAAACAATGCTATGACGGATTAAGATTTCAATGGCACATAAAAAGTGGTAAATGTGCTTCATCATTTAATGAAGTAGTGTTATTCAGAAGGTAGTGATATTGACTTTATGCAATAGTCTAGTAAAAGATGTATATTTTAAAGCTATCTCTGGTTAGGTGAACAGATCATCGATATATCATAATTTAAATACAGTATTGAATATAGATAAGCTAGTGAGTTTGTATGAATGTTAAGTTGTCGAGCTGCCAGGAAATCGACAAAAGTTCTTCTTAGAAACAAAACAATCTTGAGCCCAAACGTCCTGAAATCACATAGACGATTCGTTTAGATCAACACTAAAAGCTAAAACTTCAGGATAAATCGTTACCTATGAATGATACGTTTCTTGAAAGGATAGTTATGAACACTTGACAGACTGTCTTTCTTGAGCAATTGAACACTCATCAAATAAAAAGTGAAAGTTATCACAATGTTCAAAAGTAATAAGTGGTAAATTCGATCCTACTCAAGAACGTGATTATATAGTAGTTGAAGCCATCCGATATTCTTCACTGAACAACACATTTTATCAATCACTATAGGCAAAACAAACTGTTGTAGTAGTACGATTAGGATTGCTTGTAGTCTTGTCGACGAATCCTGAACATTAGATGCGGCAATGAATTTGAGTGAAGTTTTTATTTTCGGTTGTACAATTCACAGTGTTATTCAATACCTGATTATTTCTTCAAACTGCTTCTCAACTACTCGATCATTAAAGAATAAAACTATTCAACATTTATTCTGTGCTACATGACGCTCACATTGGTGTTCACATGGATACCGATTGCGCTGTCAATTACACTGCTATGTCAATTTTCATTCATTTGACATATATTGATGAGATTAGAAGCCAACAGTAAATACCGTGATAGATGTCTGGAAAATCACTACCATACGACAAACAGATGTATTCAAGTTTTGTTGTATTATTTGTAGGTTACATAGGTAGAGTGATGACTGAGAACTTCAACTCTCATCCACTGAGAAACAATTTCAGAAAACTCTTCACATCCTGTGCTGTTTCAGCAGAGAGATTATGTTACCGGTGCTCATACAATCAAAGCGATGCATAATTATGTACAGAGACATGTGTTCAATCACCGATGATTTTCATCAGACTCAACCGATACTCCAAATATAGTTATTTCAATATATTATAAACTAAATATATCAATGTTCACTTCCACGGATATGAGTTAGTTATCATACTGATAGTTGTGCAATATTCTCAATAAAGCAACACCAAAATGATGCTATCAGTTTTGTTGATTTCGCTCAGTGTGATGTTGGGGCTTTCAAGTAACTGTAAATATGTATATTGTCATTTCAACTCTCGTTGTGTGTACTCTATCGTATTGTATAAGAATTGTGTCTTGGCAGCTCAATTTTACATCTGTGGTTTCACTCGATAGCCATATTTTAATCAGGACTATGAGCTTAGGGTCTAACTAAGAGAAAATGTTCTCGACTTCCTACAGTTTATCCCTTGCTGTAGAAGCACATGATTGTATGTGTCATCATCTGGTGCTCCACTGCAGCGACATTGGTCTTCTCGTATTTAGGCAGATCGTTGTTGAAATTGTGTTGACCAGTTCTATGCTAGCTGGTCGCTGTAGGGTATGCTGTCAATATAGGGTGTCCCACTAAAGTGACCGTGGTATTTGTGTACTGCACCACAGGTTTCGGGCATTTTGCTGTCACCTAAACGATCAAGATCGCCTTTCACAACATCTGATTTGACGGAAGAGGTCGTCCTTTGAGCCGTACCAGACATTGGGTGCCTCATTTCAGTTCCCTCGGTTTCTGAAATTCGCGACCATCAGACGAGAAAACGTAGTGGTCGAGGTAGCCTGAACACACTAATTATCGTAGTGGTGTGAATGCCTGTGTCACATGATGGCCAACGCAACTGTTGCCTATCGTGTTTGCTTGCTTCATCGTGACTACCACCTACTAGTCCAGTCACTCTGTAAATCATCAAGCTGGTTGGTCCGTGTGTATTTCTTGTGTGATTCAACTTTCTCGACAGTAATTGCTAGGTGGTTTATGGGACCCAATAAGAACTGGAAATTACACACAACTGCTTGAAATTCCCAGCCAATATTGGTGGTATTTAAGCGTATGATTTGCAAGATTTAGTAACTATTGGTTCATTTGCATTATGAAATTTGCATTTATAAGATATTTGTTTTAAGCATCAGGTTGTGGAACATGTCCGCATTCATTGGAATTAGGAGCCGACCTAAATTAGACTGTAGTTACATACTTTTATGACGAGTACGCGATTGGTACAATTTAAACAGTTATAATTATGACAAATTGTACCAGTGATTGTTTTACTGTACTTGTTTATTTAGGTGTACCAAACACACCCTTTCTTCCGTTGCCTGTGACCTTGCACGAACTCGAGTAAGCTCCGTAGTTCCACTTGTAAGGTTTGGCACGTCTCGGCATTCTTTCGATACCACGAGATTGCCAACAAATATATCTGATTGCAACCGTCAACAGCCTTCTAGTTTTTGGCTTACAGAGAGATTCAACTCGATATCTGGCACGTCATCTTCCTGTATGTTGATCACAGTCAATTGCGACTCCAAGCCATCTACAAGACCACCACTGAAAACGGCTGCTCAGTACTTCCAGGTTCTCAATGGTGGTCTTTCTTAGATTGGTTTATGATTTCAACAAAACAGATAGTAGGATGGAAATGAAATCAATCTCCTAATGATGACCTGATAACAGGACGTAGTGTGCTATGTTACGTAGGCTAAACACGTCAGTTATTGTGAAAACAGAGAAACTGATAGAAACTAACTTCATATGATTTCTATGGAAAAGAAGAACTATGCATGATATCCAAAGTATACTAGAGTGATATGATGATTATTTATCGGCTATTGTGATAAGATTCTTGTTAAATGACACAGAGTTCTAACTGCAATAGTGATTATTTAACATGAGAAATAATCAACTGGAAAATTCACAACAAGTAAAATAATTCCCTATTCAACTCTATCAATGAGTCACATTAACAAATCATTTAGGCTGATCGACTAGTTGATAAGCAGTTTGAAGAAATAATCAATTATTGAATGACACTGTAAATTATACAACCGAAAAGACAAACTTCATTCGAATGCATTCCAACATCTGATGAACAGGATTCGTCGACAAGACTACAAGCTATCCTAATCGTACTACTACAACAGTTTGTTTTGCCTATAGTGATTGATAAAATGTGTTGTTCAGTGAAGAATATCGGATGGCTTCAACTACCATATAATCACGTTCTTGAGTAGGATCGAAATTACCACTTGTTACTTCAGAACATTGTGGAAACTATCACTTCATTTGGTAAAAAAGAACATAGGAACACAATTTCAATATTTTCTAAAGTTTCAAGTCATCAAATTTGTGTGTGTGTGCACCTGAAGCAATTTCATAACAATTTGTCTTTTCAAATTTCCTATTGTTGAACAGATGACAGTCGAAGAGCACACGTGATATAAACAGTGACACGTTGGTTAAATTTCTAATTCATTACACATGTGTATACAGAAGAAGAAAAGCAGTGATTGTTGATCGATCAATTAAGTTCATTTATGTTAACCGAATTGTTGAATTGGTTGAAGTCAATCGCAGTCTCAGAATATGTTGGGGTGGACACAAATGATTTATGATGATCTGTGCCACAATTTCATCGAGTTCGAAACGATTCACAGCAAGTCAAAATAATTTGTGTCCTGAATCTGGTCAAAACAAACAATTAGTTTACGACAGTTTTGACACGTTCCATGAAAGGCTCTGTGAGAACTTGTACAACATCAGCTGAACAAATATTTAACCGTTCTGGTCGGAAATGACTTACTGAATAACATGAGACAGAAGAAAACTGATATTCGAACTGACGAGAGAATTGAAGATATTCTCGATGACGGAATCATATCCAACCATCATCCGGTTAGGAAATATTGTTGAACGGTAAGATGAGTTTGGCTATCACATATGAAGGTGAATTGTAATATTCAACTACGTGGGAAGAAGTTGAGTTTCGTAAGTAACGGACTAGACGTTCACACACATGTGACTACTCTCACAGAAAATAATTCGCTCAAAGTACATCAGGAATTTGGATGACACAAGCCATCATATCAACATTTATTGGCCGACATGTACAAAAGACTATTAATCAAGCACTAGTTCTATTAAGATCCTCAAAGAAACTGAAATTTTTGTCGATGCATCGAACGCGTTGAAGATCTGATCCGAAGAAATTTGAGCCTAAAGTTATTTTACAAACAAAAGAACGCCCATCAACCATCAATCAGTCAACTGATCAATCGACCGATCAACTAAGTGGACGATGAATGAACAAACAAACATCTAGACATATTCAACATGAATTGAAGTACCGAAATACGTGAACGTAAATAAGTGAGAAAATAGAGTTCATAGTCAAGTATCAAATAAGGATAAAATAACTGACGCCCGATTTCACTAACACTTCACTGATCAACGCCCAAAAATTACCCCACACATACTAACTTATAGAACACAGATTGAGCAGTGTAGTTCATTAGGTCGTTTATTTATTCAGAATGTCTTAACATAATTACATGTGGACTCATCGACATATTATGTACACACAAGAGAATGATACAAGCTGACACCATTCAAATATTGGAGCTCACAAATCCCAACATTCTAGCCACACTAGCATACTCAACAAGAACATCTAGACGGTTTGAGAGTGTGACACCATGTGATACAACGCCAAGGACTGGACCTTGAGGGGATCGAAGGAGAGGTCCACCACTGTCACCTGGTGCGGTGATTTGCCCGAACACATACGCCGCTTGCACACAAATAGGATTCCCAGTGGTGGAATGTTTGCATTCCATTACAGTCGCTCGACCTGTGTGAAAGAGAGAAGAGAACAGACAAGTGAATTTCGAAAATACCGAATGGCAGAAACAGTTCACATTTAAGTAATGCGCAAGGTAAATAATGCGTATGCAATCTCTTTAATCGATGTGTACCATATATGTCGATCGAACCACAATCCATCTCACCACTGCTACAATATAAATACGAAATGGATTGACCATTTGCCTCGTATACAACACAATTCTATCGTTTGCACAGATGTTTCGTCATTTCTCTCTCGTCAGAGCGATCGCTCATTCCATTCCACACGATCAATGGACGAGGTGAAGACAGTCTGGAAACCAGTAACTGTAAATCAACTTTCACAGACAAATCAACAACAGCAATCACAACTGTCCAACACAACCACCGGATCAGACAGACTGAGTCATGTTGTTTGTTGACCACCAACTCACCTTTCTTCAAAATCCCACCAGCTCTACGCGACGGATCACGGTCGTTATCATCCCTTCCATAACCAACAATGAAAACATCAGTTCCAGGTGTCGGTATATCCGATGCCTGTGGCAGACTGATCACTCTGATTCCACTCTGTAAGTTGACCATTTGAGCGAGCATTACAGTTGCAATGTCGAATCCACTGAGTGTCTGTCTGATTCTTCTCCTCTGTCGTGACGCCGTACAAGAGGGCATGTATTCTGGTGCTACCTTAACTCCAGACGGTTGGTGATGGATGCCTTGTTGGTCGCCATTCCTCAGTGTGAGAAATGAAACCTGAAATAGACAAAGTATGTTGACATTAGATCTATGCAAACCCACTGCATACACAAGCACATGCACACACACACACTGTGTGAAATTAATCAAATACATTTCACTACAACAATGTGTCTCAGTGTGATCTCTTACCTGAACGACTGGCATTGGTGAGCAAACACAATGACCAGCTGTGAGTACTGCTCTCGTTGAGACTAGTGAGCCTGTACACATTGTTCTCTCTGTCCTTACAAATGCGATGTACGGGAATTCAGTGCGGTCTTGCACAGGTTCACCTTTACGTACCAGCCAGGTTGACACACGTTCAAATGTTAGACAGTAGGTGAACAGCGTCACCATCAGAAACGTCCGTCCGTTCAACATGTCTATGTGAATGTTGCAATCAACTACCTACAATCTTGCAACACATTCACTTATTTATATGTGAAAATATTCCGTGACTTCGAGTGCACGTGTGTCGGTGCATTGTGGGGAGGCCGACCTGCACTCCACTCAACCCATGGGTTGTTGTGACGGATTTAATCGGTATTCATGACACGCCTCATTTTGTTGGGAAGTGCAGAGTGCGTATATAATTTGGGTGTGAATGATTGTGATTATGAGAATGTTATGGGACAACTCAGTGCATTATCTGATTACGTATGGTTGACTGCATTCGGGACACGAAAACATGGCTCATCAGCCCTACATCAGCGTAACGAGTTCAATCTGGACATGAGTAATGAAAGCACACATTCGAACTGATGTTCAAATAAGCCACAATCTTTCCATCTTTGTCCTACTGTATGTTTGTCAGCGTATAGTTTATTCGATGAAGAAACATTATTGAGAAACGAATAAATATTTTCCAAAACTTGCAATTTATAGAGATCATCTTTACAAATGTTGAAGTGTCTTTTGTTTTTGAGTGTTATCATTACCGTAAAGACAAGTCACAGAATAAATAAAATTCAAATAATATCGATTCAGAATGTGTTTCAACGTACCAATCAATAAAGAGTAAGAAAATTATCCACTGATATTTCATTCCAATATCTTAATGCATAACTCACGAACTAATGAATGTTCAGAAGAACTCTTGAAATCTCACTTGCTTTCAACTGATTCAGTGAATAGAACCTGATCAAAAGTACATTTTGACCGAGTTAAGAATTCGCCATCATCTAGTGTAATTCTAATTCAGCTTATGTCTGATAGTATTGGAAGGATTCATGATTTCTATCACCACTCAATTCAAAGCCGGCAAGTGAACCAAGTAGTCAAGGACAAAGAAAGAAAGACTGTTATGACTTCACAAGATAAACCAAGGACGTATCCTAGTTCTTTATTGGCTTTTATGTCCGGCTTTTATTACGTGAATTATCCACCAATGGAAATACTACTTCTCCGACCTTAACACGGTGACAATCAAGGACCTCCAATCAGTATGAGTAATCTCGCGTCCTAATTGGTCTTTAAACCGCCTAGCCCGTCCACTTGATTCCGGAACACCAATGACAGCTTCTGATATGCGAATCTATGCGAATCGTTCATTTCAAACATACTCTGTTTAAATATCAGACAGACAGACCACATCACACCATAAAATAGAAAATAATATTTGTACAAAACCAAGCAAAATGTCTCTGTGAGCGTGGGAGACAGTAATCAATAAACTGAGTATAATTTAAAAATGGTAAATCGTATAATAATTATCAATAAGTCAAAATGAAGCTTGTAATAAGATGAATATAGATATAGATAATCAAGTTACTGAATAGTTATACAATAGGAATATACATAGAGTAGTGGTCCAATAATAGGTCCTGGTAGTTACCCGTACCTATGTTTTCGCCAGGATATAACAAAGACAATCACGAAGATTCAAGAACAGAGGAAAAGATGGGCAGAATACTTCGAAGAACTACTGAATAGGCCAGCTCCATTGAATCCACCGCAGATCGAAGCAGCTCACAATCACCCTCCTATACCTGTCACTCCACCAACGATCGAGGAAGTCAAGATCGCCATCAGACAAATCAATAATTGGAAAGCGGCAGGACCTGGCAATGTACCGGCTGAAGCACTCAAGTCAGACATCGAAGTAACTGCAAACATGTTTCACCTTCTATTCAAGACGATTTCGAAGGAAGAACAAGTGCCAACGGACTGGAAAGAAGGACACCTCATCAATATAGCAAAGAAAGGAGATCTGAGCAAATGTGAGAATCACAGAGGCATCGGTTTGTTATCAGTGCCAGGAAACGTTTTCAACATAGTGTGGCTGAACAGGATGAAAGACGCAGTAGACGCCCAACTTTGAGATCAACACACTGGGTTTAGTAAGGATCGGTCGTGCACAGACCGAATTGCGACAACACGGATCATCGTGAAACAATTGAATCAAACTCGTCACTATTTATCAACTTCATTGACTATGAGAAGGCGTTTGACAGTGTGGACCGGAGAACATTATGGAAACTTCTTCGACACTATGGAGTTCCTCAGAAGACTGTCAACATTATCCAGAACTCATACGACGGACTACAGTGCAAAGTGGTGCATGGAGGACAGCTGATAGATGCATTTCCAGTGAGGACCGGAGTCAGACAGAGCTGTTTACTCTCACCCTTCCTCTTTCCTCTGGTGATTGACTGGATTATGAAGACCTCGACATGTGGAGAGAAGCACGGAATACAGTGGACATCTCAGCATCAATTAGAAGATTTGGACTTCGCAGATGACCCAACCATTTTATCCTATACACATTGTGAAATTCAGGCGAAGGCAGCCATTGTAGCAGTAGCCTCCGCATCAATGGGCCTCAACATACATAATGGGAAAGGCAAGAACTTGAAGTGCAACACAAAACACTAAACCAATCATACTTAATGGATAAGCTCTGGAAGATGTGGAGTCTTCCACGTATCTGGATAGCATCATTGATGAACAAGGAGGATCGGATACAGATGTAAAGGCGAGGATTGGCAAAGCAAGGACCGCATTTCCACAACTGAAGAACGGATGGAACTTAAAACATCCGTCAACTAATTTCAAGGTGAGAATCTTCAATACGAACGTCCAGACAATCCAACTGTACGTGGAGAACTACTACATCCAACATCAAGAAGGTGCAAGGGTTTATAAACAGTTGTTTACGCAAAATAATCAACATTCACTGTCCGGATACTATCAGCAACAGCGTTTTATGGGAGAGGACGAACTAGCTTCCAAATGAAGAGGAAATTAGGAAAAGACGTTAGACGTGGATCGGACATACATTAAGGAAATCATCAAACTGCATCACGAGGCAAGCCCGAACATGGAATCCAGAAAAGAAGAGGAAAAGGGGAAGGCCAAAGAACACAATACGCCGGGAAATAGAAGAAGATATGAAAAGGATGAATGTTAATGGAAAGAACTTGGAAGGTTTGCAAAGGATAGGGTTGGATGGGGAATACTGATTGGCAGACAATGCTCCTCCATCATAAAAAAACAATATCGTAATGGGGACATTAGCCACTAATATCTCATTCTAATATCTTAATTCATAACCCACGAACAAATGATAATTCAGATGAACTCTTGAAATCACACATGCTCCAAATGATTCAGTGAATAGAACATGGTGAGAGGTACATTTTGACCGAGTTAATAATTCTCCATCATTCAGTGGAATTCCAATTCAGCTTATGTCTGATAGTATTACGAGGATTGTTGATTTCTATCACCACTCAATTCAAAGCCGACACGTAAACCAAGCAAAAGCTAATAGAGAAGATAGATAAAATTTTTCTTTCACCATTCTGTAACTAGTCCCCAAACTAGGGACAACACTGAAAAACTAAAAGACAGTTCAACGAAGTAGACAAGCTTGAATTTGATGTCAATTCCATCTCACACTCGAATCCGATACACATTCACTCATGTTAATGACTCACTGTCAAGTTGCATCTGACATTCGAAATTGCAAATCCAACTCCCACTCCTTTCTGAACACCTGGATATCTATTGAAGAGGAGCTGAACAATAGAAATATAAGACCAGAACATCTGACCACTAATTGCTGAATTCTGAAGGAAAACAGTTAATTGTTTCTCAATAGTGTTTCTTCATCGAATAAAATATACGCTGACAAACATACAGTAGGACAAAGATGGAAAGATTGTGGCTTATTTGAACATCAGTTCGAATGTGTGCTTTCATTACTCATGTCCAGATTGAACTCGTTACGCTGATGTAGGGCTGATGAGCCATGTTTTCGTGTCC
>NW_017386107.1:86918-89657 GCF_000237925.1 Schistosoma mansoni | reverse complement strand
GTCTTGTCGACGAATCCTGTTCATCAGATGTTGGAATGCATTCGAATGAAGTTTGTCTTTTCGGTTGTATAATTTACAGTGTCATTCAATAATTGATTATTTCTTCAAACTGCTTATCAACTAGTCGATCAGCCTAAATGATTTGTTAATGTGACTCATTGATAGAGTTGAATAGGGAATTATTTTACTTGTTGTGAATTTTCCAGTTGATTATTTCTCATATTAAATAATCACTATTGCAGTTAGAACTCTGTGTCATTTAACAAGAATCTTATCACAATAGCCGATAAATAATCATCATATCACTCTAGTATACTTTGGATATCATGCATAGTTCTTCTTTTCCATAGAAATCATATGAAGTTAGTTTCTATCAGTTTCTCTGTTTTCACATTAACTGATGTAAGATCGAAATCCAAATTCCAATAATTCTCGATGTGGCTGAATAACTGGGGAGTAGGTTTGTGGACGCATGACGCAATCGAAATCAGAGCAAAGTGTTTTGGGTAACAACGGTTCTAAAATTCATCATATATACAAATATACAAATTTACCTAAACAAATATTACCACTCGGTTATACAACCAACAATTGATCCTAAAATAATCAATCCTCTCTGGATAGATCAAGAAAAATTCCGTTTGAGCGGCTGTTGTATAACACAAAGTGTTTTTCAATTCTGGGAAAGTGCTCCAATTTACAACCAAAATGCACGACTCCAGTCAAAAATCAAAAAGCACAATGAAAGAGCGAACAGTCAATAATATCAATGATATATCAATAATATCAATTAAAACAAATTAAATACAGTTTGAGAAGAAACATAGAATCTCAACAAAAACGATAGAAAAACCGAGAAATTATTATAGAATTAAACGTTACAGTCTCCATTGGCAACAAATAAATTAACAATATATGCAAATAAAGAACCATAAAGAAGAAATTGCAAGTTTATACATGGAGGGATTTTAACCTTCAAAATGTATCTTATAACTGACATGTTTAGCCTACGTAACATAGCACACTACGTCCTGTTATCAGGTCATCATTAGGAGATTGATTTCATTTCCATCCTACTATCTGTTTTGTTGAAATCATAAACCAATCTAAGAAAGACCACCATTGAGAACCTGGAAGTACTGAGCAGCCGTTTTCAGTGGTGGTCTTGTAGATGGCTTGGAGTCGCAATTGACTGTGATCAACATACAGGAAGATGACGTGCCAGATATCGAGTTGAATCTCTCTGTAAGCCAAAAACTAGAAGGCTGTTGACGGTTGCAATCAGATATATTTGTTGGCAATCTCGTGGTATCGAAAGAATGCCGAGACGTGCCAAACCTTACAAGTGGAACTACGGAGCTTACTCGAGTTCGTGCAAGGTCACAGGCAACGGAAGAAAGGGTGTGTTTGGTACACCTAAACAAACAAGTACAGTAAAACAATCACTGGTACAATTTGTCATAATTATAACTGTTTAAATTGTACCAATCGCGTACTCGTCATAAAAGTATGTAACTACAGTCTAATTTAGGTCGGCTCCTAATTCCAATGAATGCGGACATGTTCCACAACCTGATGCTTAAAACAAATATCTTATAAATGCAAATTTCATAATGCAAATGAACCAATAGTTACTAAATTTTACAACTCATACGCTTAAATACCACCAATATTGGCTGGGAATTTCAAGCAGTTGTGGATAATTTCCAGTCAATCCCACAAACCACCTAGCAATTACTGTCGAGAAAGTTGAATCACACAAGAAACACACACGGACCAACCAGCTTGATGATTTACAGAGTGACTGGACTAGTAGGTGGTAGTCACGATGAAGCAAGCAAACACGATAGGCAACAGTTGCGTTGGCCATCATGTGACACAGGCATTCACACCACTACGATAATTAGTGTGTTCAGGCTACCTCGACCACTACGTTTTCTCGTCTGATGGTCGCGAATTTCAGAAACCGAGGGAACTGAAATGAGGCACCCAATGTCTGGTACGGCTCAAAGGACGACCTCTTCCGTCAAATCAGATGTTGTGAAGCACGAGGAGCAGAACACAGATATCATGGTCACTCCAGTGGGACACTCGCTTTGATACAGTATAAATCATGATACTGAAACGGCCATTACCGAGACACCGAGATAATAATGTACATCGGCTACTGCATTGTTTCAATCACTGCCTGTCAAGAATTCATGCAACCCTTCACTGATACATTTACTTACTCTGCAAGCATTATTCATGATTGTACGCAATTTAGAGATTGATTCATCGATATTCTGAAAACCTCTAAAACGTGAATGATTCAGCAGCACCGTTGATAATTTTCCCATAAATTCAAATCGGCATTTAGGTAATCTATTGCTCCTGCTGCTGCAAGTGACTGCAGTTGTTCGTCAGTGAAAGACATTTACCGCTCCTGTTGAGTCATTTCAAGGAAAAATGTTGAGCACGACATTTCAAAGAATGTATGGAAACAATAAGAACACAATCACGTGAGTCAAACTAAGACATACTCAACCTCCCAGTCAGTGACATATTCCGACTTCCAATTTCAGTGCGAAATGTCGATTAGATGAGACAATGTAGACGCATGCCAGTCAAGCATCAAATAAGAAGCAAATAACTGACGCCCGATTTCACTAACACTTCACTGATCAACGCCCAAAAATTACCCCACACATACTAACTTATAGAACACAGATTGAGCAGTGTAGTTCATTAGGTCGTTTA
>NW_017386107.1:83804-86718 GCF_000237925.1 Schistosoma mansoni | reverse complement strand
GCTCCCAATCCAAACATTCAGTCACAGTTTCAAATGTAGACAGTAGTGAACAGCGTCACGACGAAAGTGTTTCAGAGTAATTATGATAACGCTGAAACAGTGAATTATCTCGCAACATTGATTTCTAAAAATCGATCCTGTATGACATGTCATTTTGACTTCTTTAATTTAGTCTATTCGCTTCGTAGCCAAGGATATCTAGTATTAGTGCTATACCTGGACATTCTTAAGGCCTTCGACATGGTCAACCACCAACTTCTCATAGGTAAACTCGCATCTTATGGGGTCGAAAACCCGTTACTAGCCTGGTTTGATTCCTTCCTCAGCAATCGACATCAAATAGTTAAAATCAACTCTTCATTGTCGAACGCAGTCCCTGTTAGAAGTGGGGTAATTCAGGGTAGTGTCTTAGGTCCTTTGCTCTTTTTAGTTTTCATTAATGATATTTGTGAGTGTTTTAGTGTGGGTAAGTCCCTTTTGTTTGCAGACGATCTTAAGGTGGTGTACTCATTTTCTCCACATGAGCTGAGCAATATTCGAAATTGCATCAGCACGGAGCTTAACAAGGTAGCACAGTGGTGCTCAAAATGGCAGCTGGAGCTCAATACAGCTAAATGTGGTTGGCTATGCTTCGGTGATACATCACTCAACCTTAATCTTACCATAAATGGGGAAATGTTATCTAGGTTACACTCAGTAGTAGATCTAGGACTTAGGTACTCCGATGACTTGTCGTTTACTGAACAGATAATGAAACAAACGTCCAAGTCTCAACGCCTTATAGGTTTCATAACTCGAAACCTTCATAACAGCGAATCTCGTATTCTAATGTACAAAGTCTGTGTTCGACCACTCCTCGAATACTGCGCGTTTCTCCTTAGTAGCACGCGCATAAAGGATAAATTAAGACTGGAATCAGTACAGAGACGATTTACATTTCGTACTCTTGGACCTGATAGTGTCTTGACATATAATTCGAGGTGTAGTAAACTAGGGCTTGACCCTTTATGGATGAGGAGACTCAAACTTAACCTTATCTTCTTTTTCAAAATACTTAACAAACTCTCCTTCACATCCAGTCAGGCGATTCAATATGCTAAGGCTTCACATTACGACATTCGTAACTCCTTGTCTTTAGCGAAACAAACATATTCTAGATCTTCTCTCTATATGAATTACTTTACCTGTAAGTTTTCTAGACTCTGGAATAATTTACCCCAAACTATCCGTATGTTAAACTCTCTCCCATTGTTTGTTCGCTCAATTAATGCTTTTTGCTCCTCTGAAAATGCATTAAATGCTCTAGCGCCTGTAAGTGTATCTTACTCCACAAGTGAGGTTATAGGAACTTTAAATGTTTAACCTCTTACTTGCTATCGTTGTTTTGTTGTTCCGTGCTCTTTGCTTTAATCTTACTTTCTCTAGTTGTAGATATTTAATAATAACTCGCTCTGGCACTGGAAATAACCTTACAGAACAATGTTGGTCAATCATCAGGCTATCCGCTTGATGAAAAAATGACAAGTTCCCTGGTGTTGCATTGGCTTGCCATGATATATGCCATATTTAAACTGTTTATCAATTACTAAACCAGCAAACATAAAACTTTCTTATAATTCATGTTTGTTCTCTACATTAAATGTTGATTTTTATAACAATCTGATCATGCCTGTAAACTGGTGTGAATTCTGTAAATATTATTTTCAGAATATATTATTATTATTATTATTATCTAGCTAATGTGTTTTGGAAGAGGTGACTGCGGGAGTACTTACCATTCTTACAAACTCGTCAAAAATGGTTGGTTGAGCGTCGCAATTTCCAGCCGGGTGATGTGGTAATCGTGGTTTCAGATATTTCCACCCGCGGTAAGTGGCCTCTAGGAGTAGTGGAGAGTTGTGAAACAGACGGAGACGGAAAGGTTAGGACGGTAACAGTACGTACTAATAACGAGTCTATTAGAAGGGATATACGTAAGTTGTCTCCTAGAGGGTTCCAGTTAGTTAATTGTTAAACAATGTAGACAGAACGAGTAAGCGTACTGTTGTAAGTCCTACCCGTTCTTTTAGAGAAGAATGCGATTAGGTGAACCATGGCGAAAAAGACATCAGAATAGCTTGCGCAGTATGGAGTGATTTTGGGGGCCGGTGTTGGATCCATTTTGCAAGTGAAAATCCCCCCATGCATACACTTGTGATTTCTTTTTTAAGTTTTCTTTATTTGTATATGCGGTTAACATTTTTATGCTAATTAAGTCTGTGACGTTCAATTTTCTTGGTTTTACTATCGTTTTTTATTGAGTCTCTATGTTCCTTACTGAGCTGTATCTAGTTTGTTTTAATTGCTATTATTCTGGCGTCTGCCATATTGGCACTTGTAAAATACATGCTTCACCTTCTATTCAAGACGATTTCGAAGGAAGAACAAGTGCCAACGGACTGGAAAGAAGGACACCTCATCAATATAGCAAAGAAAGGAGATCTGAGCAAATGTGAGAATCACAGAGGCATCCGTTTGTTATCAGTGCCAGGAAACGTTTTCAACATAGTGTGGCTGGATAGGATGAAAGACGCAGTAGACGCCCAACTTTGAGATCAACACACTGGGTTTAGTAAGGATCGGTCGTGCACAGACCGAATTGCGACAACACGGATCATCGTGAAACAATTGAATCAAACTCGTCACTATTTATCAACTTCATTGACTATGAGAAGGCGTTTGACAGTGTGGACCGGAGAACATTATGGAAACTTCTTCGACACTATGGAGTTCCTCAGAAGACTGTCAACATTATCCAGAACTCATACGACGGACTACAGTGCAAAGTGGTGCATGGAGGACAGCTGATAGATGCATTTCCAGTGAGGACCGGAGTCAGACAGAGCTGCTTACTCTCACCCTTCCTCTTTCCTCT
>NW_017386107.1:73579-83604 GCF_000237925.1 Schistosoma mansoni | reverse complement strand
GATGGGTAGGAGATATAGAAATACTTATGGTACCAAAATATATTTAATTAAAACCATTCAGTCAGTTTTCTATAATGAACTGGGTGATTTAACTTAAAAGTTTCTTATCATTGGGGTTCGGTTAGTCAGTTATGTACTTAAAATGAGCTGTTCAACTCGTCTATCAGGGACCTTCGATCTCGCACGCGAACTTTTAATCTCTAGGCCATTGAGCTCTGATCTAAAAGTGTTAATGTCTAACTTCAATCAATCCATGAAATCGTGCAACCATCTATCATTGTCTCAGGTAGTTACTATCTCTAGCTCCATTGGTCACATCTTCTTACTAGAACTCCAAGAATTCTCTTACAAATCTACTCACTAATGAGCACATGGTAATTATCATCTCTAATCTTATCATATATTCTAATTATCTTATTGATTTTACATGATTCCATAAACTGATTTGAAACAATAATTTCAAAGTCAAATCAATAAATATTGATTTTTTTAAAGACGAAAAATATATATTTATGTTTATATGGAATAACTCGCACATATATATGGGGACACGTGGAGAAAACTGCTCTCGTTGAGACTAGTGAGCCTGTACACATTGTTCTCTCTGTCCTTACAAATGCGATGTACGGGAATTCAGTGCGGTCTTGCACAGGTTCACCTTTACGTACCAGCCAGGTTGACGCACGTTCAAATGTTAGACAGTAGGTGAACAGCGTCACCATCAGAAACGTCCGTCCGTTCAACATGTCTATGTGAATGTTGCAATCAACTACCTACAATCTTGCAACACATTCACTTATTTATATGTGAAAATATTCCGTGACTTCGAGTGCACGTGTGTCGGTGCATTGTGAGGAAGCCGACCTGCACTCCACTCAACCCATGGGTTGTTGTGACGGATTTAATTGGTATTCATGACACGCCTCATTTTGTTGGGAAGTGCAGAGGGCGTATATAATTTGGGTGTGAATGATTGTGATTATGAGAATGTTATGGGACAACTCAGTGCATTATCTGATTACGTATGGTTGACTGCATTCGGGACACGAAAACATGGCTCATCAGCCCTACATCAGCGTAACGAGTCCAATCTGGACATGAGTAATGAAAGCACACATTCGAACTGATGTTCAAATTAGCTACAATCTTTCCATCTTTGTCCTACTGTATGTTTGTCAGCGTATATTTTATTCGATGAAGAAACATTATTGAGAAGCAATCAAATATTTTCTTTAGATACTCAGTAATCAATAGTCTGACGAACTGGTGACGAACTAGATTAACTCTTGAATTCTCACATGCTTCGAAGTGATTCAGTGAATGGAACCTGATCAGAAGTACATTTTGACCGAGTTAATAATTCTCCATCATTCAGTGGAATTCCAATTCAGGTTATGTCTGATAGTATTACGAGGATTGTTGATTTCTATCACCACTCAATTCAAAGCCGACACGTAAACCAAGCAAAAGCTAATAGAGAAGATAGATAAAATTTCTCTTTGATCATTCTGTAACTAGTCCTCACACTAAAGACAACACTCAACAATTAAACGACAGTTATAATTTTCAATGATGAAATCTGAATTTTCCCATTTAATTATTTTACCATATTTGGGCACATTTGTATATATGATGAATTACAGAACCGTGTCACCCAAAATACCTTGTTTTGATTTCGACTGGGGCACGAGTGTATAAACTATTCATCGGTTATTCGGCCACATCCAGACCTATTGGAATCTAGGTTTGGATCTTACAATTATTTTACCATATTTGGGCACTTAACTTCATGTTGAATATGTCTTACTACGCCTGTAGCACTTCTACATTTACTACCGGTTCAAAGCCCGGGTAAAGGAGGAGGGTTGAGCATAGGTTTAGCGATCCCATCACGTTGAAAACCTTTTCCCTAAAAATACGCCAACCAGTAAAAATAAACCAAACTATTTAAACTCTAAGAATTATGACGCCTCATGATGTAAGTCAGGATTCTTCGGAAGTCACGAAGCCGATGCTCTTTCCAACAACCAGAGCAACACTTTTTATAGGTACATGGAACGTCCGGACAATGTGGAAGTCCGGGAAGACCAGTCAAACAGCAGTGGAAATGAGGAAATACAAATTGACAGTACTTGCAACCAGCGAAACCCATTAGAACACAAGCTGGACAGCGGAGACCAGACACGGTAGAGATGCTGGTGTACTCCGCTCACGAAGAGGAAAATGCTCCACACATTCAGGGAGTTGCTCTAATGCTGTCCAGCGAAGCACGAAATGTATTTGTAGGATGGGAATCTCACGGACCCAGAATTATCAAAGCATCATTCAAAACGAAGAAGAATGTAATCACAATGAATGTAATCCAATGTTATGCACCCACCAATGATAGCGACGACGACAATAAAGATCACTTCTACTATATGCTGCAATCAATCATAGCTAAGTGCTCAAGAAGTGCATTATCTGATTACGTGTGGTTGACTGCATTCGGGACACGTAAACATGGCTCATCAGCCCTACATCAGCGTAACGATTCTAATCTAGACATGAGTAATGAAAGCACACATTCGAACTGATGTTCAAATAAGCCACAATCTTTCCATCTTTGTCCTACTGTATGTTTGTCAGCGTATATTTTATTCGATGAAGAAACATTATTGAGAAACTATTAACTATTTTCCTTCAGAATTCAGCAATTAGTGGTCAGATGTTCTGGTCTTATATTTCTATTGTTCAGCTCCTCTTCAATAGATATGCAGGTGTTCAGAAAGGAGTGGGAGTTGGATTTGCAATTTCGAATGTCAGATGCAACTTGACAGTGAGTCATTAACATGAGTGAATGTGTATCGGATTCGAGTGTGAGATGGAATTGACATCAAATTCAAGCTTGTCTACTTCGTTGAACTGTCTTTTAGTTTTTCAGTGTTGTCCCTAGTTTGGGGACTAGTTACAGAATGGTGAAAGAAAAATTTTATCTATCTTCTCTATTAGCTTCCGCTTGGTTTACGTGTCGGCTTTGAATTGAGTGGTGATAGAAATCAACAATCCTCGTAATACTATCAGACATAAGCTGAATTGGAATTCCATTGAATGATGGAGAATTATTAACTCGGTCAAAATGTACCTCTCACCATGTTCTATTCACTGAATCATTTGGAGCATGTGTGATTTCAAGAGTTCATCTGAATTATCATTTGTTCGTGGGTTATGAATTAAGATATTAGAATGAGATATTAGTGGCTAATGTCCCCATTACGATATTGTTTTTTTATGATGGAGGAGCATTGTCTGCAAATCAGTATTCCCCATCCAACCCTATCCTTTGCAAACCTTCCAAGTTCTTTCCATTAACATTCATCCTTTTCATATCTTCTTCTATGACTCGGCGTATTGTGTTCTTTGGCCATCCTCCTTTTCGCTTCCCTTCCGGATTCCATGTTCGGGCTTGCCTCGTGATGCAGTTTGATGATTTCCTTAATGTATGTCCGATCCACGTCTAACGTCTTTTCCTAATTTCCTCTTCATTTGGAAGCTAGTTCGTCCTCTCCCATAAAACGCTGTTGCTGATAGTATCCGGACAGTGAATGTTGATTATTTTGCGTAAACAACTGTTTATAAACCCTTGCACCTTCTTGATGTTGGATGTAGTAGTTCTCCACGTACAGTTGGATTGTCTGGACGTTCGTATTGAAGATTCTCACCTTGAAATTAGTTGACGGATGTTTTAAGTTCCATCTGTTCTTCAGTTGTGGAAATGCGGTCCTTGCTTTGCCAATCCTCGCCTTTACATCTGTATCCGATCCTCCTTGTTCATCAATGATGCTATCCAGATACGTGGAAGACTCCACATCTTCCAGAGCTTATCCATTAAGTATGATTGGTTTAGTGTTTTGTGTTGCACTTCAAGTTCTTGCCTTTCCCATTATGTATGTTGAGGCCCATTGATGCGGAGGCTACTGCTACAATGGCTGCCTTCGCCTGAATTTCACAATGTGTATAGGATAAAATGGTTGGGTCATCTGCGAAGTCCAAATCTTCTAATTGATGCTGAGATGTCCACTGTATTCCGTGCTTCTCTCCACATGTCGAGGTCTTCATAATCCAGTCAATCACCAGAGGAAAGAGGAAGGGTGAGAGTAAACAGCTCTGTCTGACTCCGGTCCTCACTGGAAATGCATCTATCAGCTGTCCTCCATGCACCACTTTGCACTGTAGTCCGTCGTATGAGTTCTGGATAATGTTGACAGTCTTCTGAGGAACTCCATAGTGTCGAAGAAGTTTCCATAATGTTCTCCGGTCCACACTGTCAAACGCCTTCTCATAGTCAATGAAGTTGATAAATAGTGACGAGTTTGATTCAATTGTTTCACGATGATCCGTGTTGTCGCAATTCGGTCTGTGCACGACCGATCCTTACTAAACCCAGTGTGTTGATCTCAAAGTTGGGCGTCTACTGCGTCTTTCATCCTGTTCAGCCACACTATGTTGAAAACGTTTCCTGGCACTGATAACAAACCGATGCCTCTGTGATTCTCACATTTGCTCAGATCTCCTTTCCTTGCTATATTGATGAGGTGTCCTTCTTTCCAGTCCGTTGGCACTTGTTCTTCCTCCGAAATCGTCTTGAATAGAAGGTGAAGCATGTTTGCAGTTACTTCGATGTCTGACTTGAGTGCTTCAGCTGGTATATTATCAGGTCCTGCCGCCTTCTCACTTTTGATTCGTCTGATGGCCATCTTGACTTCTTCGATCGTTGGTGGAGTGAGAGGTCAGTGTGTGCTGCCTTGATGTCCGTTGGATCCAATTGGCTGGTCCATTCAGCAGTTACTCGAAGTATTCTGCCCATCTTTTCCCCTGTTCTTGAATCTCCGTGATTGTCTTTCCTCCTTTTTCCTTGACTGGTCTCTCTTGTTTACTATATCTCCCTGCCAATTTCTTCGTTATATCATATAGTTGTCTCATATTTCCTTCTCTTGCTGCTTTTTCTGAGGTCTTTGCTAGTTCTCCCATGAATTTCTGCTTGTCAGCTTTAATGCCTTTCTTTACTTCCTTGTTTGCTTCTGCGTACTCTGCTTGTGCCTTGACTGTCTCTGCTGGTGTTCGACTGTTGTTAATTGCTGTCTTCTTGTTCTTCCTTTCTTCAATCGTGTCCAGAGTTCCCATAGAGATTCATTTCTTATGATGATGTTTCTTGCCACCCAGAACCTCCTGATACGTTGAACTTAGTGCTTCTTTGGTCTCTTTCCAGTTGTCCTCCATCGTAGTTTCTTGTTGTTTCAGTAGATCCTGTAAAGCTTGGAACATATTGTTGAGAGTTATCTTGAATTCGTTGAGCTTGTCAGTATCTCGAAGGAAGGCTATATTGAACCTTTGTAATTCTGTTCCTCCAGTTGTCCAGTGTTTCTTTAGGTTCAGTTTCATCTTGGCCACAACCAGATGGTGATCTGAAGCTATGTCAGCTCCTCTCCTGGTTCTCACATCTTCCATTGTCCTTCGGAATTTTTTGTTGATAAAAATATGACCTATCTGGTTCTCTGTGTTGTGGTCCGGAGAGATGCATGTAGCTTTGTGTGTGCGCTTGTGTGGGAATCTTGTGCCGCCTATATCCAATTTGTTGAATGCACGTGTATTTGCCAACGCTTCCCCATTTTCATTTCTATCCCTCAGTCCATGTTGTCCAATTACATATTCATATTCGGTGTTGTTCACTTCAACTTCAGCATTTAGATCTCCCATCATGATGGTCAGGTCCATTCTTGAGCACTTAGCTATGATTGATTGCAGCATATAGTAGAAGTGATCTTTATTGTCGTCGTCGCTATCATTGGTGGGTGCATAACATTGGATTACATTCATTGTGATTACATTCTTCTTCGTTTTGAATGATGCTTTGATAATTCTGGGTCCGTGAGATTCCCATCCTACAAATACATTTCGTGCTTCGCTGGACAGCATTAGAGCAACTCCCTGAATGTGTGGAGCATTTTCCTCTTCGTGAGCGGAGTACACCAGCATCTCTACCGTGTCTGGTCTCCGCTGTCCAGCTTGTGTTCTAATGGGTTTCGCTGGTTGCAAGTACTGTCAATTTGTATTTCCTCATTTCCACTGCTGTTTGACTGGTCTTTCCGGACTTCCACATTGTCCGGACGTTCCATGTACCTATAAAAAGTGTTGCTCTGGTTGTTGGAAAGAGCATCGGCTTCGTGACTTCCGAAGAATCCTGACTTACATCATGAGGCGTCATAATTCTTAGAGTTTAAATAGTTTGGTTTATTTTTACTGGTTGGCGTATTTTTAGGGAAAAGGTTTTCAACGTGATGGGATCGCTAAACCTATGCTCAACCCTCCTCCTTTACCCGGGCTTTGAACCGGTAGTAAATGTAGAAGTGCTACAGGCGTAGTAAGACATATTCAACATGAAGTTAAGTGCCCAAATATGGTAAAATAATTGTAAGATCCAAACCTAGATTCCAATAGGTCTGGATGTGGCCGAATAACCGATGAATAGTTTATACACTCGTGCCCCAGTCGAAATCAAAACAAGGTATTTTGGGTGACACGGTTCTGTAATTCATCATATATACAAATGTGCCCAAATATGGTAAAATAATTAAATGGGAAAATTCAGATTTCATCATTGAAAATTATAACTGTCGTTTAATTGTTGAGTGTTGTCTTTAGTGTGAGGACTAGTTACAGAATGATCAAAGAGAAATTTTATCTATCTTCTCTATTAGCTTTTGCTTGGTTTACGTGTCGGCTTTGAATTGAGTGGTGATAGAAATCAACAATCCTCGTAATACTATCAGACATAACCTGAATTGGAATTCCACTGAATGATGGAGAATTATTAACTCGGTCAAAATGTACTTCTGATCAGGTTCCATTCACTGAATCACTTCGAAGCATGTGAGAATTCAAGAGTTAATCTAGTTCATCACCAGTTCGTCAGACTATTGATTACTGAGTATCTAAAGAAAATATTTGATTGCTTCTCAATAATGTTTCTTCATCGAATAAAATATACGCTGACAAACATACAGTAGGACAAAGATGGAAAGATTGTAGCTAATTTGAACATCAGTTCGAATGTGTGCTTTCATTACTCATGTCCAGATTGGACTCGTTACGCTGATGTAGGGCTGATGAGCCATGTTTTCGTGTCCCGAATGCAGTCAACCATACGTAATCAGATAATGCACTGAGTTGTCCCATAACATTCTCATAATCACAATCATTCACACCCAAATTATATACGCCCTCTGCACTTCCCAACAAAATGAGGCGTGTCATGAATACCAATTAAATCCGTCACAACAACCCATGGGTTGAGTGGAGTGCAGGTCGGCTTCCTCACAATGCACCGACACACGTGCACTCGAAGTCACGGAATATTTTCACATATAAATAAGTGAATGTGTTGCAAGATTGTAGGTAGTTGATTGCAACAGTCACATAGACATGTTGAACGGACGGACGTTTCTGATGGTGACGCTGTTCACCTACTGTCTAACATTTGAACGTGCGTCAACCTGGCTGGTACGTAAAGGTGAACCTGTGCAAGACCGCACTGAATTCCCGTACATCGCATTTGTAAGGACAGAGAGAACAATGTGTACAGGCTCACTAGTCTCAACGAGAGCAGTACTCACAGCTGGTCATTGTGTTTGCTCACCAATGCCAGTCGTTCAGGTAAGAGATAACACTGAGACACATTGTTGTAGTGAAATGTATTTGATTAATTTCACACAGTGTGTGTGTGTGTGCATGTGCTTGTGTATGCAATGGGTTTGCATAGGTCTAATGTCAACATACTTTGTCTATTTCAGGTTTCATTTCTCACACTGAGGAATGGCGACCAACAAGGCATCCATCACCAACCGTCTGGAGTTAAGGTAGCACCAGAATACATGCCCTCTTGTACGGCGTCACGACAGAGGAGAAGAATCAGACAGACACTCAGTGGATTCGACATTGCAACTGTAATGCTCGCTCAAATGGTCAACTTACAGAGTGGAATCAGAGTGATCAGTCTGCCACAGGCATCGGATATACCGACACCTGGAACTGATGTTTTCATTGTTGGTTATGGAAGGGATGATAACGACCGTGATCCGTCGCGTAGAGCTGGTGGGATTTTGAAGAAAGGTGAGTTGGTGGTCAACAAACAACATGACTCAGTCTGTCTGATCCGGTGGTTGTGTTGGACAGTTGTGATTGCTGTTGTTGATTTGTCTGTGAAAGTTGATTTACAGTTACTGGTTTCCAGACTGTCTTCACCTCGTCCATTGATCGTGTGGAATGGAATGAGCGATCGCTCTGACGAGAGAGAAATGACGAAACATCTGTGCAAACGATAGAATTGTGTTGTATACGAGGCAAATGGTCAATCCATTTCGTGTTTATATTGTAGCAGTGGTGAGATGGATTGTGGTTCGATTGACATATATGGTACACATCGATTAAAGAGATTGCATACGCATTATTTACCTTGCGCATTACTTAAACGTGAACTGTTTCTGCCATTCGGTATTTTCGAAATTCACTTGTCTGTTCTCTTCTCTCTTTCACACAGGTCGAGCGACTGTAATGGAATGCAAACATTCCACCACTGGGAATCCTATTTGTGTGCAAGCGGCGTATGTGTTCGGGCAAATCACCGCACCAGGTGACAGTGGTGGACCTCTCCTTCGATCCCCTCAAGGTCCAGTCCTTGGCGTTGTATCACATGGTGTCACACTCTCAAACCGTCTAGATGTTCTTGTTGAGTATGCTAGTGTGGCTAGAATGTTGGGATTTGTGAGCTCCAATATTTGAATGGTGTCAGCTTGTATCATTCTCTTGTGTGTACATAATATGTCGATGAGTCCACATGTAATTATGTTAAGACATTCTGAATAAATAAACGACCTAATGAACTACACTGCTCAATCTGTGTTCTATAAGTTAGTATGTGTGGGGTAATTTTTGGGCGTTGATCAGTGAAGTGTTAGTGAAATCGGGCGTCAGTTATTTGCTTCTTATTTGATGCTTGACTGGCATGCGTCTACATTGTCTCATCTAATCGACATTTCGCACTGAAATTGGAAGTCGGAATATGTCACTGACTGGGAGGTTGAGTATGTCTTAGTTTGACTCACGTGATTGTGTTCTTATTGTTTCCATACATTCTTTGAAATGTCGTGCTCAACATTTTTCCTTGAAATGACTCAACAGGAGCGGTAAATGTCTTTCACTGACGAACAACTGCAGTCACTTGCAGCAGCAGGAGCAATAGATTACCTAAATGCCGATTTGAATTTATGGGAAAATTATCAACGGTGCTGCCGAATCATTCACGTTTTAGAGGTTTTCAGAATATCGATGAATCAATCTCTAAATTGCGTACAATCATGAATAATGCTTGCAGAGTAAGTAAATGTATCAGTGAAGGGTTGCATGAATTCTTGACAGGCAGTGATTGAAACAATGCAGTAGCCGATGTACATTATTATCTCGGTGTCTCGGTAATGGCCGTTTCAGTATCATGATTTATACTGTATCAAAGCGAGCTATCACCGATACAGTGTATACAACTCTACATTATTTCTGTGCTACATGACGCTCACATTGGTGTTCACATGGATACCGATTGCGCTGTCAATTGCACTGCTATGTCAATTTTCATTCATTTGACATATATTGATGAGATTAGACGCCAACAGTAAGTACCGTGTCAGATGTCTGGAAAATTACTCCAATAGAACAAATGAATGAATTCAAGTTTCGTATTATTATTTGTAGGTTACATAGGTAGAGTGATGACTGAGAACTTCAACTCTCATCCACTGAGTAACGATTTCAGAAAACTCTCCACACTCTGTGCTGTTTCAGCAGCAAGATTATATAACCGGTTCCAACACAATTAAAGCGATTAATAATTGTGTACAGAGACATGTGTTCAATCACCAATGATTTTCATCAGACTCAACCGATACTCCAAATATAGTTATTTCAATATATTATAAACTAAATATATCAATGTT
>NW_017386107.1:54880-73379 GCF_000237925.1 Schistosoma mansoni | reverse complement strand
GATATGAGTCAGTTATCATACTGATAGTTGTGCAATATTCTCAATAAAGCAACACCAAAATGATGCTGTTACTTTTGCTATTTCGGTTCTGTGTGTTCTTGCGTCTTTCAAGTAACTGTTAACATAGATTGTCATTCCATCTCTCGTTTTGTGTACTCTATCGTATCGTATAAGCATTGTGTCTTGGCAGCTCAATTTTTCATCTGTAATGTCACTCGGTAGCCATATTTCAATCAGGGCTGTGAGCATAGAGTCTAATTGAGAGCAAATGTTCTTGATTTCCTACAGTTTACCCCTTAGTCCTCTTACGTTGCTGTAGAGGGACTTTGAGTGATTGTCTGGTGCTCCACTACAGCGATATTAGTCTTCTTGTTTTTACGCATATCAATGTTGAAATTGTGTTGGCCAGTTCTGTGCTAGCTGGTGGCTGTAGGCGTTTCGCCCATATAGAGTGTCCCACTGGAGTGACCATGGTATCTGTGTTCTGCTCCTCGCGCTTCACAACATCTGATTTGACGGAAGAGGTCGTCCTTTGAGCTGTACCAGACATTGGGTGCCTCATTTCAGTTCCCTCGGTTTCTGAAATTCGCGACCATCAGACGAGAAAACGTAGTGGTCGAGGTAGCCTGAACACACTAATTATAGTAGTGGTGTGAATGCCTGTGTCACATGATGGCCAACGCAACTGTTGCCTATCGTGTTTGCTTGCTTCATCGTGACTACCACCTACTAGTCCAGTCACTCTGTAAATCATCAAGCTGGTTGGTTCGTGTGTGTTTCTTGTGTGATTCAACTTTCTCGACAGTAATTGCCAGGTGGTTTGTGGGATTGACTGGAAATTATCCACAACTGCTCGAAATTCCCAGCCAATATTGATGGTATTTAAGCGTATGATTTGCAAGATTTAGTAACGATTGGTTGATTTGTATTACGAAATTTGTACTAGTGTAACTATAAACACCTTTGTTGCTTGTATAAATTTGTTAATTGACTAATAATAGATCGTTGATTTAATCTAATACATCTAGCTCAAACTGCTTTAGTTGGATGTAGAAATAATATTTTGGCTTCAGGAAGAAAGCTACGCAAAGTCTATCCGAACTCCGTATAATATACTACCGGTTTATAAGATATTCGCTTTAAGCTTCAGGTTGTGGAACATGTCCGCATTCATTGGAATTAGGCGCCGACCTAAATTAGACTGTAGTTACATACTTTTATGACGAGTACGCGATTGGTACAATTTAAACAATTATAATTATGACAAATTGTACCAGTGATTGTTTTACTGTACTTGTTTATTTAGGTGTACCAAACACACCCTTTCTTCCGTTGCCTGTGACCTTGCACGAACTCGAGTAAGCTCCGTAGTTCCACTTGTAAGGTTTGGCACGTCTCGGCATTCTTTCGATACCACGAGATTGCCAACAAATATATCTGATTGCAACCGTCAACAGCCTTCTAGTTTTTGGCTTACAGAGAGATTCAACTCGATATCTGGCACGTCATCTTCCTGTATGTTGATCACAGTCAATTGCGACTCCAAGCCATCTACAAGACCACCACTGAAAACGGCTGCTCAGTACTTCCAGGTTCTCAATGGTGGTCTTTCTTAGATTGGTTTATGATTTCAACAAAACAGATGGTAGGATGGAAATGAAATCAATCTCCTAATGATGACCTGATAACAGGACGTAGTGTGCTATGTTACGTAGGCTAAACACGTCAGTTATTGTGAAAACAGAGAAACTGATAGAAACTAAATTCATATGATTTCTATGGAAAAGAAAGTCTATTCATGCTATCCAAAGTATACGTGAGTGATATGATGATTATTTATCGGCTATTGTGATAAGATTCTTGTTAAATGACACAGAGTTCTAACTGCAACGAAGAATGTTGAGCATGACATCTCTAAGAATGGATGTAAATAATTTAACTAACACTTCACTGATCAACGCCCAAAAATTACCCCACACATACTAACTTATAGAACACAGATTGAGCAGTGTAGTTCATTAGGTCGTTTATTTATTCAGAATGTCTTAACATAATTACATGTGGACTCATCGACATATTATGTACACACATGAGAATGATACAAGCTGACACCATTCAAATATTGGAGCTCACAAATCCCAACATTCTAGCCACACTAGCATACTCAACAAGAACATCTAGACGGTTTGAGAGTGTGACACCATGTGATACAACGCCAAGGACTGGACCTTGAGGGGATCGAAGGAGAGGTCCACCACTGTCACCTGGTGCGGTGATTTGCCCGAACACATACGCCGCTTGCACACAAATAGGATTCCCAGTGGTGGAATGTTTGCATTCCATTACAGTCGCTCGACCTGTGTGAAAGAGAGAAGAGAACAGACAAGTGAATTTCGAAAATATCAAATGGCAGAAACAGTTCACGTTTAAGTAATGCGCAAGGTAAATAATGCGTATGCAATCTCTTTAATCGATGTGTACCATATATGTCAATCGAACCACAATCCATCTCACCACTGCTACAATATAAATACGAAATGGATTGACCATTTACCTCATATACAACACAATTCTATCGTTTGCACAGATGTTTCGTCATTTCTCTCTCGTCAGAGCGATCGCTCATTCCATTCCACACGATCAATGGACGAGGTGAAGACAGTCTGGAAACCAGTAACTGTAAATCAACTTTCACAGACAAATCAACAACAGCAATCACAACTGTCCAACACAACCACCGGATCAGACAGACTGAGTCATGTTGTTTGTTGACCACCAACTCACCTTTCTTCAAAATCCCACCAGCTCTACGCGACGGATCACGGTCGTTATCATCCCTTCCATAACCAACAATGAAAACATCAGTTCCAGGTGTCGGTATATCCGATGCCTGTGGCAGACTGATCACTCTGATTCCACTCTGTAAGTTGACCATTTGAGCGAGCATTACAGTTGCAATGTCGAATCCACTGAGTGTCTGTCTGATTCTTCTCCTCTGTCGTGACGCCGTACAAGAGGGCATGTATTCTGGTGCTACCTTAACTCCAGACGGTTGGTGATGGATGCCTTGTTGGTCGCCATTCCTCAGTGTGAGAAATGAAACCTGAAATAGACAAAGTATGTTGACATTAGACCTATGCAAACCCACTGCATACACAAGCACATGCACACACACACACACTGTGTGAAATTAATCAAATACATTTCACTACAACAATGTGTCTCAGTGTTATCTCTTACCTGAACGACTGGCATTGGTGAGCAAACACAATGACCAGCTGTGAGTACTGCTCTCGTTGAGACTAGTGAGCCTGTACACATTGTTCTCTCTGTCCTTACAAATGCGATGTACGGGAATTCAGTGCGGTCTTGCACAGGTTCACCTTTACGTACCAGCCAGGTTGACACACGTTCAAATGTTAGACAGTAGGTGAACAGCGTCACCATCAGAAACGTCCGTCCGTTCAACATGTCTATGTGAATGTTGCAATCAACTACCTACAATCTTGCAACACATTCACTTATTTATATGTGAAAATATTCCGTGACTTCGAGTGCACGTGTGTCGGTGCATTGTGGGGAGGCCGACCTGCACTCCACTCAACCCATGGGTTGTTGTGACGGATTTAATCGGTATTCATGACACGCCTCATTTTGTTGGGAAGTGCAGAGTGCGTATATAATTTGGGTGTGAATGATTGTGATTATGAGAATGTTATGGGACAACTCAGTGCATTATCTGATTACGTATGGTTGACTGCTTTCGGGAAATGAAAACGTGGCTCATCAGCCTCACATCAGCGTAACGAGTTCAATCTGGACATGAGTAATGAAAGCACACATTCGAACTGATGTTCAAATTAGCCACAATCTTTCCATCTTTGTCCTACTGTATGTTTGTCAGCGTATATTTTATTCGATGAAGAAACACTATTGAGAAACAATTAACTGTTTTCCTTCAGAATTCAGCAATTAGTGGTCAGATGTTCTGGTCTTATATTTCTATTGTTCAGCTCCTCTTCAATAGATATCCAGGTGTTCAGAAAGGAGTGGGAGTTGGATTTGCAATTTCGAATGTCAGATGCAACTTGACAGTGAGTCATTAACATGAGTGAATGTGTATCGGATTCGAGTGTGAGATGGAATTGACATCAAATTCAAGCTTGTCTACTTCGTTGAACTGTCTTTTAGTTTTTCAGTGTTGTCCCTAGTTTGGGGACTAGTTACAGAATGGTGAAAGAAAAATTTTATCTATCTTCTCTATTAGCTTTTGCTTGGTTTACGTGTCGGCTTTGAATTGAGTGGTGATAGAAATCAACAATCCTCGTAATACTATCAGACATAAGCTGAATTGGAATTCCACTGAATGATGGAGAATTATTAACTCGGTCAAAATGTACTTCTGATCAGGTTCCATTCACTGAATCACTTCGAAGCATGTGAGAATTCAAGAGTTAATCTAGTTCGTCACCAGTTCGTCAGACTATTGATTACTGAGTATCTAAAGAAAATATTTGATTGCTTCTCAATAATGTTTCTTCATCGAATAAAATATACGCTGACAAACATACAGTAGGACAAAGACGGAAAGATTGTGGCTAATTTGAACATCAGTTCGAATGTGTGCTTTCATTACTCAAGTCCAGATTGGACTCGTTACGCTGATGTAGGGCTGATGAGCCATGTTTTCGTGTCCCGAATGCAGTCAACCATACGTAATCAGATAATGCACTGAGTTGTCCCATAACATTCTCATAATCACAATCATTCACACCCAAATTATATACGCCCTCTGCACTTCCCAACAAAATGAGGCGTGTCATGAATACCAATTAAATCCGTCACAACAACCCATGGGTTGAGTGGAGTGCAGGTCGGCTTCCTCACAATGCACCGACACACGTGCACTCGAAGTCACGGAATATTTTCACATATAAATAAGTGAATGTGTTGCAAGATTGTAGGTAGTTGATTGCAACAGTCACATAGACATGTTGAACGGACGGACGTTTCTGATGGTGACGCTGTTCACCTACTGTCTAACATTTGAACGTGCGTCAACCTGGCTGGTACGTAAAGGTGAACCTGTGCAAGACCGCACTGAATTCCCGTACATCGCATTTGTAAGGACAGAGAGAACAATGTGTACAGGCTCACTAGTCTCAACGAGAGCAGTACTCACAGCTGGTCATTGTGTTTGCTCACCAATGCCAGTCGTTCAGGTAAGAGATAACACTGAGACACATTGTTGTAGTGAAATGTATTTGATTAATTTCACACAGTGTGTGTGTGTGTGCATGTGCTTGTGTATGCAGTGGGTTTGCATAGGTCTAATGTCAACATACTTTGTCTATTTCAGGTTTCATTTCTCACACTGAGGAATGGCGACCAACAAGGCATCCATCACCAACCGTCTGGAGTTAAGGTAGCACCAGAATACATGCCCTCTTGTACGGCGTCACGACAGAGGAGAAGAATCAGACAGACACTCAGTGGATTCGACATTGCAACTGTAATGCTCGCTCAAATGGTCAACTTACAGAGTGGAATCAGAGTGATCAGTCTGCCACAGGCATCGGATATACCGACACCTGGAACTGATGTTTTCATTGTTGGTTATGGAAGGGATGATAACGACCGTGATCCGTCGCGTAGAGCTGGTGGGATTTTGAAGAAAGGTGAGTTGGTGGTCAACAAACAACATGACTCAGTCTGTCTGATCCGGTGGTTGTGTTGGACAGTTGTGATTGCTGTTGTTGATTTGTCTGTGAAAGTTGATTTACAGTTACTGGTTTCCAGACTGTCTTCACCTCGTCCATTGATCGTGTGGAATGGAATGAGCGATCGCTCTGACGAGAGAGAAATGACGAAACATTGTGCAAACGATAGAATTGTGTTGTATACGAGGTAAATGGTCAATCCATTTCGTATTTATATTGTAGCAGTGGTGAGATGGATTGTGGTTCGATTGACATATATGGTACACATCGATTAAAGAGATTGCATACGCATTATTTACCTTGCGCATTACTTAAACGTGAACTGTTTCTGCCATTTGATATTTTCGAAATTCACTTGTCTGTTCTCTTCTCTCTTTCACACAGGTCGAGCGACTGTAATGGAATGCAAACATTCCACCACTGGGAATCCTATTTGTGTGCAAGCGGCGTATGTGTTCGGGCAAATCACCGCACCAGGTGACAGTGGTGGACCTCTCCTTCGATCCCCTCAAGGTCCAGTCCTTGGCGTTGTATCACATGGTGTCACACTCTCAAACCGTCTAGATGTTCTTGTTGAGTATGCTAGTGTGGCTAGAATGTTGGGATTTGTGAGCTCCAATATTTGAATGGTGTCAGCTTGTATCATTCTCATGTGTGTACATAATATGTCGATGAGTCCACATGTAATTATGTTAAGACATTCTGAATAAATAAACGACCTAATGAACTACACTGCTCAATCTGTGTTCTATAAGTTAGTATGTGTGGGGTAATTTTTGGGCGTTGATCAGTGAAGTGTTAGTTAAATTATTTACATCCATTCTTAGAGATGTCATGCTCAACATTCTTCGTTGCAGTTAGAACTCTGTGTCATTTGACAAGAATCTTATCACAATAGCCGATAAATAATCATCATATCACTCACGTATACTTTGGATAGCATGAATAGACTTTCTTTTCCATAGAAATCATATGAATTTAGTTTCTATCAGTTTCTCTGTTTTCACAATAACTGACGTGTTTAGCCTACGTAACATAGCACACTACGTCCTGTTATCAGGTCATCATTAGGAGATTGATTTCATTTCCATCCTACTATCTGTTTTGTTGAAATCATAAACCAATCTAAGAAAGACCACCATTGAGAACCTGGAAGTACTGAGCAGCCGTTTACAGTGGTGGTCTTGTAGATGGCTTGGAGTCGCAATTGACTGTGATCAACATACAGGAAGATGACGTGCCAGATATCGAGTTGAATCTCTCTGTAAGCCAAAAACTAGAAGGCTGTTGACGGTTGCAATCAGATATATTTGTTGGCAATCTCGTGGTATCGAAAGAATGCCGAGACGTGCCAAACCTTACAAGTGGAACTACGGAGCTTACTCGAGTTCGTGCAAGGTCACAGGCAACGGAAGAAAGGGTGTGTTTGGTACACCTAAATAAACAAGTACAGTAAAACAATCACTGGTACAATTTGTCATAATTATAACTGTTTAAATTGTACCAATCGCGTACTCGTCATAAAAGTATGTAACTACAGTCTAATTTAGGTCGGCTCCTAATTCCAATGAATGCGGACATGTTCCACAACCTGAAGCTTAAAGCGAATATCTTATAAACCGGTAGTATATTATACGGAGTTCGGATAGACTTTGCGTAGCTTTCTTCCTGAAGCCAAAATATTATTTCTACATCCAACTAAAGCAGTTTGAGCTAGATGTATTAGATTAAATCAACGATCTATTATTAGTCAATTAACAAATTTATACAAGCAACAAAGGTGTTTATAGTTACACTAGTACAAATTTCGTAATACAAATCAACCAATCGTTACTAAATCTTGAAAATCATACGCTTAAATAC
This sequence comes from Schistosoma mansoni, assembly GCF_000237925.1. Taxonomy (NCBI): domain Eukaryota; kingdom Metazoa; phylum Platyhelminthes; class Trematoda; order Strigeidida; family Schistosomatidae; genus Schistosoma; species Schistosoma mansoni. Next base: position 65,796 of record NW_017386107.1, on the reverse strand, counting down.
CATCAATATTGGCTGGGAATTTCGAGCAGTTGTGGATAATTTCCAGTCAATCCCACAAACCACCTGGCAATTACTGTCGAGAAAGTTGAATCACACAAGAAACACACACGAACCAACCAGCTTGATGATTTACAGAGTGACTGGACTAGTAGGTGGTAGTCACGATGAAGCAAGCAAACACGATAGGCAACAGTTGCGTTGGCCATCATGTGACACAGGCATTCACACCACTACGATAATTAGTGTGTTCAGGCTACCTCGACCACTACGTTTTCTCGTCTGATGGTCGCGAATTTCAGAAACCGAGGGAACTGAAATGAGGCACCCAATGTCTGGTACGGCTCAAAGGACGACCTCTTCCGTCAAATCAGATGTTGTGAAGCGCGAGGAGCAGAACACAGATACCATGGTCACTCCAGTGGGACACTCTATATGGGCGAAACGCCTACAGCCACCAGCTAGCACAGAACTGGCCAACACAATTTCAACATTGATATGCGTAAAAACAAGAAGACTAATATCGCTGTAGTGGAGCACCAGACAATCACTCAAAGTCCCTCTACAGCAACGTAAGAGGACTAAGGGGTAAACTGTAGGAAATCAAGAACATTTGCTCTCAATTAGACTCTATGCTCACAGCCCTGATTGAAATATGGCTACCGAGTGACATTACAGATGAAAAATTGAGCTGCCAAGACACAATGCTTATACGATACGATAGAGTACACAAAACGAGAGATGGAATGACAATCTATGTTAACAGTTACTTGAAAGACGCAAGAACACACAGAACCGAAATAGCAAAAGTAACAGCATCATTTTGGTGTTGCTTTATTGAGAATATTGCACAACTATCAGTATGATAACTGACTCATATCTGTGGAAGTGAACATTGATATATTTAGTTTATAATATATTGAAATAACTATATTTGGAGTATCGGTTGAGTCTGATGAAAATCATTGGTGATTGAACACATGTCTCTGTACACAATTATTAATCGCTTTAATTGTGTTGGAACCGGTTATATAATCTTGCTGCTGAAACAGCACAGAGTGTGGAGAGTTTTCTGAAATCGTTACTCAGTGGATGAGAGTTGAAGTTCTCAGTCATCACTCTACCTATGTAACCTACAAATAATAATACGAAACTTGAATTCATTCATTTGTTCTATTGGAGTAATTTTCCAGACATCTGACACGGTACTTACTGTTGGCGTCTAATCTCATCAATATATGTCAAATGAATGAAAATTGACATAGCAGTGCAATTGACAGCGCAATCGGTATCCATGTGAACACCAATGTGAGCGTCATGTAGCACAGAAATAATGTAGAGTTGTATACACTGTATCGGTGATAGCTCGCTTTGATACAGTATAAATCATGATACTGAAACGGCCATTACCGAGACACCGAGATAATAATGTACATCGGCTACTGCATTGTTTCAATCACTGCCTGTCAAGAATTCATGCAACCCTTCACCGATACATTTACTTACTCTGCAAGCATTATTCATGATTGTACGCAATTTAGAGATTGATTCATCGATATTCTGAAAACCTCTAAAACGTGAATGATTCGGCAGCACCGTTGATAATTTTCCCATAAATTCAAATCGGCATTTAGGTAATCTATTGCTCCTGCTGCTGCAAGTGACTGCAGTTGTTCGTCAGTGAAAGACATTTACCGCTCCTGTTGAGTCATTTCAAGGAAAAATGTTGAGCACGACATTTCAAAGAATGTATGGAAACAATAAGAACACAATCACGTGAGTCAAACTAAGACATACTCAACCTCCCAGTCAGTGACATATTCCGACTTCCAATTTCAGTGCGAAATGTCGATTAGATGAGACAATGTAGACGCATGCCAGTCAAGCATCAAATAAGAAGCAAATAACTGACGCCCGATTTCACTAACACTTCACTGATCAACGCCCAAAAATTACCCCACACATACTAACTTATAGAACACAGATTGAGCAGTGTAGTTCATTAGGTCGTTTATTTATTCAGAATGTCTTAACATAATTACATGTGGACTCATCGACATATTATGTACACACATGAGAATGATACAAGCTGACACCATTCAAATATTGGAGCTCACAAATCCCAACATTCTAGCCACACTAGCATACTCAACAAGAACATCTAGACGGTTTGAGAGTGTGACACCATGTGATACAACGCCAAGGACTGGACCTTGAGGGGATCGAAGGAGAGGTCCACCACTGTCACCTGGTGCGGTGATTTGCCCGAACACATACGCCGCTTGCACACAAATAGGATTCCCAGTGGTGGAATGTTTGCATTCCATTACAGTCGCTCGACCTGTGTGAAAGAGAGAAGAGAACAGACAAGTGAATTTCGAAAATATCAAATGGCAGAAACAGTTCACGTTTAAGTAATGCGCAAGGTAAATAATGCGTATGCAATCTCTTTAATCGATGTGTACCATATATGTCAATCGAACCACAATCCATCTCACCACTGCTACAATATAAATACGAAATGGATTGACCATTTGCCTCGTATACAACACAATTCTATCGTTTGCACAGATGTTTCGTCATTTCTCTCTCGTCAGAGCGATCGCTCATTCCATTCCACACGATCAATGGACGAGGTGAAGACAGTCTGGAAACCAGTAACTGTAAATCAACTTTCACAGACAAATCAACAACAGCAATCACAACTGTCCAACACAACCACCGGATCAGACAGACTGAGTCATGTTGTTTGTTGACCACCAACTCACCTTTCTTCAAAATCCCACCAGCTCTACGCGACGGATCACGGTCGTTATCATCCCTTCCATAACCAACAATGAAAACATCAGTTCCAGGTGTCGGTATATCCGATGCCTGTGGCAGACTGATCACTCTGATTCCACTCTGTAAGTTGACCATTTGAGCGAGCATTACAGTTGCAATGTCGAATCCACTGAGTGTCTGTCTGATTCTTCTCCTCTGTCGTGACGCCGTACAAGAGGGCATGTATTCTGGTGCTACCTTAACTCCAGACGGTTGGTGATGGATGCCTTGTTGGTCGCCATTCCTCAGTGTGAGAAATGAAACCTGAAATAGACAAAGTATGTTGACATTAGACCTATGCAAACCCACTGCATACACAAGCACATGCACACACACACACACTGTGTGAAATTAATCAAATACATTTCACTACAACAATGTGTCTCAGTGTGATCTCTTACCTGAACGACCGGCATTGGTGAGCAAACACAATGACCAGCTGTGAGTACTGCTCTCGTTGAGACTAGTGAGCCTGTACACATTGTTCTCTCTGTCCTTATAAATGCGATGTACGGGAATTCAGTGCGGTCTTGCACAGGTTCACCTTTACGTACCAGCCAGGTTGACACACGTTCAAATGTTAGACAGTAGGTGAACAGCGTCACCATCAGAAACGTCCGTCCGTTCAACATGTCTATGTGAATGTTGCAATCAACTACCTACAATCTTGCAACACATTCACTTATTTATATGTGAAAATATTCCGTGACTTCGAGTGCACGTGTGTCGGTGCATTGTGGGGAGGCCGACCTGCACTCCACTCAACCCATGGGTTGTTGTGACGGATTTAATCGGTATTCATGACACGCCTCATTTTGTTGGGAAGTGCAGAGTGCGTATATAATTTGGGTGTGAATGATTGTGATTATGAGAATGTTATGGGACAACTCAGTGCATTATCTGATTACGTATGGTTGACTGCATTCGGGACACGAAAACATGGCTCATCAGCCCTACATCAGCGTAACGAGTTCAATCTGGACATGAGTAATGAAAGCACACATTCGAACTGATGTTCAAATTAGCCACAATCTTTCCATCTTTGTCCTACTGTATGTTTGTCAGCGTATATTTTATTCGATGAAGAAACATTATTGAGAAACAATTAACTATTTTCCTTCAGAATTCAGCAATTAGTGGTCAGATGTTCTAGGCTTATATTTCTATTGTTCAGCTCCTCTTCAATAGATATGCATGTTTTCAGAAAGGAGTGGGAGTTGGATTTGCAATTTCGAATGTCAGATGCAACTTGACAGTGAGTCATTAACATGAGTGAATGTGTATCGGATTCGAGTGTGAGATGGAATTGACATCAAATTCAAGCTTGTCTACTTCGTTGAACTGTCTTTTAGTTTTTCAGTGTTGTCCCTAGTTTGGGGACTAGTTACAGAATGGTGAAAGAAAAATTTTATCTATCTTCTCTATTAGCTTTTGCTTGGTTTACGTGTCGGCTTTGAATTGAGTGGTGATAGAAATCAACAATCCTCGTAATACTATCAGACATAACCTGAATTGGAATTCCACTGAATGATGGAGAATTATTAATCCGGTCAAAATGTACCTCTCACCATGTTCCATTCACTGAATCATTTGGAGCATGTGTGATTTCAAGAGTTCGTCTGAATTATCATTTGTTCGTGGGTTATGAATTAAGATATTAGAATGAGATATTAGTGGCTAATGTCCCCATTACGATATTGTTTTTTTATGATGGAGGAGCATTGTCTGCCAATCAGTATTACCCATCCAACCCTATCCTTTGCAAACCTTCCAAGTTCTTTCCATTAACATTCATCCTTTTCATATCTTCTTCTATGACTCGGCGTATTGTGTTCTTTGGCCTTCCCCTTTTCCTCTTCTTTTCTGGATTCCATGTTCGGGCTTGCCTCGTGATGCAGTTTGATGATTTCCTTAATGTATGTCCGATCCACGTCTAACGTCTTTTCCTAACTTCCTCTTCAGTTGGAAGCTAGTTCGTCCTCTCCCATAAAACGCTGTTGCTGATAGTATCCGGACAGTGAATGTCGATTATTTTGCGTAAACAACCGTTTATAAATACTTGCACCTTCTTGATGTTGGATGTAGTAGTTCTCCACGTACAGTTGGATTGTCTGGACGTTCGTATTGAAGATTCTCACCTTGAAATTAGTTGACGGATGTTTTAAGTTCCATCTGTTCTTCAGTTGTGGAAATGCGGTCCTTGCTTTGCCAATCCTCGCCTTTACATCTGTATCCGATCCTCCTTGTTCATCAATGATGCTATCCAGATACGTGGAAGACTCCACATCTTCCAGAGCTTATCCATTAAGTATGATTGGTTTAGTGTTTTGTGTTGCACTTCAAGTTCTTGCCTTTCCCATTATGTATGTTGAGGCCCATTGATGCGGAGGCTACTGCTACAATGGCTGCCTTCGCCTGAATTTCACAATGTGTATAGGATAAAATGGTTGGGTCATCTGCGAAGTCCAAATCTTCTAATTGATGCTGAGATGTCCACTGTATTCCGTGCTTCTCTCCACATGTCGAGGTCTTCATAATCCAGTCAATCACCAGAGGAAAGAGGAAGGGTGAGAGTAAACAGCTCTGTCTGACTCCGGTCCTCACTGGAAATGCATCTATCAGCTGTCCTCCATGCACCACTTTGCACTGTAGTCCGTCGTATGAGTTCTGGATAATGTTGACAGTCTTCTGAGGAACTCCATAGTGTCGAAGAAGTTTCCATAATGTTCTCCGGTCCACACTGTCAAACGCCTTCTCATAGTCAATGAAGTTGATAAATAGTGACGAGTTTGATTCAATTGTTTCACGATGATCCGTGTTGTCGCAATTCGGTCTGTGCACGACCGATCCTTACTAAACCCAGTGTGTTGATCTCAAAGTTGGGCGTCTACTGCGTCTTTCATCCTGTTCAGCCACACTATGTTGAAAACGTTTCCTGGCACTGATAACAAACCGATGCCTCTGTGATTCTCACATTTGCTCAGATCTCCTTTCTTTGCTATATTGATGAGGTGTCCTTCTTTCCAGTCCGTTGGCACTTGTTCTTCCTCCGAAATCGTCTTGAATAGAAGGTGAAGCATGTTTGCAGTTACTTCGATGTCTGACTTGAGTGCTTCAGCTGGTATATTATCAGGTCCTGCCGCCTTCTCACTTTTGATTCGTCTGATGGCCATCTTGACTTCTTCGATCGTTGGTGGAGTGAGAGGTCAGTGTGTGCTGCCTTGATGTCCGTTGGATCCAATTGGCTGGTCCATTCAGCAGTTACTCGAAGTATTCTGCCCATCTTTTCCCCTGTTCTTGAATCTCCGTGATTGTCTTTCCTCCTTTTTCCTTGACTGGTCTCTCTTGTTTACTATATCTCCCTGCCAATTTCTTCGTTATATCATATAGTTGTCTCATATTTCCTTCTCTTGCTGCTTTTTCTGAGGTCTTTGCTAGTTCTCCCATGAATTTCTGCTTGTCAGCTTTAATGCCTTTCTTTACTTCCTTGTTTGCTTCTGCGTACTCTGCTTGTGCCTTGACTGTCTCTGCTGGTGTTCGACTGTTGTTAATTGCTGTCTTCTTGTTCTTCCTTTCTTCAATCGTGTCCAGAGTTCCCATAGAGATTCATTTCTTATGATGATGTTTCTTGCCACCCAGAACCTCCCGATACGTTGAACTTAGTGCTTCTTTGGTCTCTTTCCAGTTGTCCTCCATCGTAGTTTCTTGTTGTTTCAGTAGATCCTGTAAAGCTTGGAACATATTGTTGAGAGTTATCTTGAATTCGTTGAGCTTGTCAGTATCTCGAAGGAAGGCTATATTGAACCTTTGTAATTCTGTTCCTCCAGTTGTCCAGTGTTTCTTTAGGTTCAGTTTCATCTTGGCCACAACCAGATGGTGATCTGAAGCTATGTCAGCTCCTCTCCTGGTTCTCACATCTTCCATTGTCCTTCGGAATTTTTTGTTGATAAAAATATGACCTATCTGGTTCTCTGTGTTGTGGTCCGGAGAGATGCATGTAGCTTTGTGTGTGCGCTTGTGTGGGAATCTTGTGCCGCCTATATCCAATTTGTTGAATGCACGTGTATTTGCCAACGCTTCCCCATTTTCATTTCTATCCCTCAGTCCATGTTGTCCAATTACATATTCATATTCGGTGTTGTTCACTTCAACTTCAGCATTTAGATCTCCCATCATGATGGTCAGGTCCATTCTTGAGCACTTAGCTATGATTGATTGCAGCATATAGTAGAAGTGATCTTTATTGTCGTCGTCGCTATCATTGGTGGGTGCATAACATTGGATTACATTCATTGTGATTACATTCTTCTTCGTTTTGAATGATGATTTGATAATTCTGGGTCCGTGAGATTCCCATCCTACAAATACATTTCGTGCTTCGCTGGACAGCATTAGAGCAACTCCCTGAATGTGTGGAGCATTTTCCTCTTCGTGAGCGGAGTACACCAGCATCTCTACCGTGTCTGGTCTCCGCTGTCCAGCTTGTGTTCTAATGGGTTTCGCTGGTTGCAAGTACTGTCAATTTGTATTTCCTCATTTCCACTGCTGTTTGACTGGTCTTCCCGGACTTCCACATTGTCCGGACGTTCCATGTACCTATAAAAAGTGTTGCTCTGGTTGTTGGAAAGAGCATCGGCTTCGTGACTTCCGAAGAATCCTGACTTACATCATGAGGCGTCATAATTCTTAGAGTTTAAATAGTTTGGTTTATTTTTACTGGTTGGCGTATTTTTAGGGAAGAGGTTTTCAACGTGATGGGATCGCTAAACCTATGCTCAACCCTCCTCCTTTACCCGGGCTTTGAACCGGTAGTAAATGTAGAAGTGCTACAGGCGTAGTAAGACATATTCAACATGAAGTCAAGTGCCCAAATATGGTAAAATAATTGTAAGATCCAAACCTAGATTCCAATAGGTCTGGATGTGGCCGAATAACCGATGAATAGTTTATACACTCGTGCCCCAGTCGAAATCAAAACAAGGTATTTTGGGTGACACGGTTCTGTAATTCATCATATATACAAATGTGCCCAAATATGGTAAAATAATTAAATGGGAAAATTCAGATTTCATCATTGAAAATTATAACTGTCGTTTAATTGTTGAGTGTTGTCTTTAGTGTGAGGACTAGTTACAGAATGATCAAAGAGAAATTTTATCTATCTTCTCTATTAGCTTTTGCTTGGTTTACGTGTCGGCTTTGAATTGAGTGGTGATAGAAATCAACAGTCCTCGTAATACTATCAGACATAACCTGAATTGGAATTCCACTGAATGATGGAGAATTATTAACTCGGTCAAAATGTACTTCTGATCAGGTTCCATTCACTGAATCACTTCGAAGCATGTGAGAATTCAAGAGTTAATCTAGTTCGTCACCAGTTCGTCAGACTATTGATTACTGAGTATCTAAAGAAAATATTTGATTGCTTCTCAATAATGTTTCTTCATCGAATAAAATATACGCTGACAAACATACAGTAGGACAAAGATGGAAAGATTGTAGCTAATTTGAACATCAGTTCGAATGTGTGCTTTCATTACTCATGTCCAGATTGGACTCGTTACGCTGATGTAGGGCTGATGAGCCATGTTTTCGTGTCCCGAATGCAGTCAACCATACGTAATCAGATAATGCACTGAGTTGTCCCATAACATTCTCATAATCACAATCATTCACACCCGAATTATATACGCCCTCTGCACTTCCCAACAAAATGAGGCGTGTCATGAATACCAATTAAATCCGTCACAACAACCCATGGGTTGAGTGGAGTGCAGGTCGGCTTCCTCACAATGCACCGACACACGTGCACTCGAAGTCACGGAATATTTTCACATATAAATAAGTGAATGTGTTGCAAGATTGTAGGTAGTTGATTGCAACATTCACATAGACATGTTGAACGGACGGACGTTTCTGATGGTGACGCTGTTCACCTACTGTCTAACATTTGAACGTGCGTCAACCTGGCTGGTACGTAAAGGTGAACCTGTGCAAGACCGCACTGAATTCCCGTACATCGCATTTGTAAGGACAGAGAGAACAATGTGTACAGGCTCACTAGTCTCAACGAGAGCAGTACTCACAGCTGGTCATTGTGTTTGCTCACCAATGCCAGTCGTTCAGGTAAGAGATAACACTGAGACACATTGTTGTAGTGAAATGTATTTGATTAATTTCACACAGTGTGTGTGTGTGTGCATGTGCTTGTGTATGCAGTGGGTTTGCATAGGTCTAATGTCAACATACTTTGTCTATTTCAGGTTTCATTTCTCACACTGAGGAATGGCGACCAACAAGGCATCCATCACCAACCGTCTGGAGTTAAGGTAGCACCAGAATACATGCCCTCTTGTACGGCGTCACGACAGAGGAGAAGAATCAGACAGACACTCAGTGGATTCGACATTGCAACTGTAATGCTCGCTCAAATGGTCAACTTACAGAGTGGAATCAGAGTGATCAGTCTGCCACAGGCATCGGATATACCGACACCTGGAACTGATGTTTTCATTGTTGGTTATGGAAGGGATGATAACGACCGTGATCCGTCGCGTAGAGCTGGTGGGATTTTGAAGAAAGGTGAGTTGGTGGTCAACAAACAACATGACTCAGTCTGTCTGATCCGGTGGTTGTGTTGGACAGTTGTGATTGCTGTTGTTGATTTGTCTGTGAAAGTTGATTTACAGTTACTGGTTTCCAGACTGTCTTCACCTCGTCCATTGATCGTGTGGAATGGAATGAGCGATCGCTCTGACGAGAGAGAAATGACGAAACATCTGTGCAAACGATAGAATTGTGTTGTATACGAGGTAAATGGTCAATCCATTTCGTATTTATATTGTAGCAGTGGTGAGATGGATTGTGGTTCGATTGACATATATGGTACACATCGATTAAAGAGATTGCATACGCATTATTTACCTTGCGCATTACTTAAACGTGAACTGTTTCTGCCATTTGATATTTTCGAAATTCACTTGTCTGTTCTCTTCTCTCTTTCACACAGGTCGAGCGACTGTAATGGAATGCAAACATTCCACCACTGGGAATCCTATTTGTGTGCAAGCGGCGTATGTGTTCGGGCAAATCACCGCACCAGGTGACAGTGGTGGACCTCTCCTTCGATCCCCTCAAGGTCCAGTCCTTGGCGTTGTATCACATGGTGTCACACTCTCAAACCGTCTAGATGTTCTTGTTGAGTATGCTAGTGTGGCTAGAATGTTGGGATTTGTGAGCTCCAATATTTGAATGGTGTCAGCTTGTATCATTCTCATGTGTGTACATAATATGTCGATGAGTCCACATGTAATTATGTTAAGACATTCTGAATAAATAAACGACCTAATGAACTACACTGCTCAATCTGTGTTCTATAAGTTAGTATGTGTGGGGTAATTTTTGGGCGTTGATCAGTGAAGTGTTAGTGAAATCGGGCGTCAGTTATTTGCTTCTTATTTGATGCTTGACTGGCATGCGTCTACATTGTCTCATCTAATCGACATTTCGCACTGAAATTGGAAGTCGGAATATGTCACTGACTGAGAGGTTGAGTATGTCTTAGTTTGACTCACGTGATTGTGTTCTTATTGTTTCCATACATTCTTTGAAATGTCGTGCTCAACATTTTTCCTTGAAATGACTCAACAGGAGCGGTAAATGTCTTTCACTGACGAACAACTGCAGTCACTTGCAGCAGCAGGAGCAATAGATTACCTAAATGCCGATTTGAATTTATGGGAAAATTATCAACGGTGCTGCCGAATCATTCACGTTTTAGAGGTTTTCAGAATATCGATGAATCAATCTCTAAATTGCGTACAATCATGAATAATGCTTGCAGAGTAAGTAAATGTATCGGTGAAGGGTTGCATGAATTCTTGACAGGCAGTGATTGAAACAATGCAGTAGCCGATGTACATTATTATCTCGGTGTCTCGGTAATGGCCGTTTCAGTATCATGATTTATACTGTATCAAAGCGAGCTATCACCGATACAGTGTATACAACTCTACATTTATTCTGTGCTACATGACGCTCACATTGGTGTTCACATGGATACCGATTGCGCTGTCAATTGCACTGCTATGTCA